>NC_074691.1:28171713-28431713 GCF_029448725.1 Salvelinus fontinalis | reverse complement strand
GTGTAGTTTGGCCCAGGGGGTAACTTTGGATGGTGCCAATGTACCCCGACCCCCCCCCCCCCAGTCTCAGTCCCCAGTATTTGTGCTGCAATAGTCTATGTGCCTAGGGGCTAAGGTCAGTCTGTCCTATCTGGTGTCCTGTGTGATCCATCAAGTTCTCCTCCCCCTCCCTCCCTCTCTATGTCTCTCCTCCCGGAGGACCTGAGCCCTAGGATCATGCCTCAAGACTATCCGGCCTGACGACACCTGGCTGTCCCTGTCCCCAGTCAAACCAGTAGTGCTGCTAATCTAGTTCTGCTGTGGTTATGGAACCCTGACTTGTTTCACCGGACATGCTACTTGGTCCCGGAACTACTAACTATGTCTCTCCCGGAAATGCTGTCTCAACAGTAAGGAAAGGTAGGGAAGAGGAAGAGTGGGGGAGGAGGGGAGGGCAGAGGGAGCGAGAGAGGGAGGAGGGGAGGGCAGAGGGAGCAAGAGTGGGGGAGGAGGGGAGGGCAGAGGGAGCGAGAGAGGGAGGAGGGGAGGGCAGAGGGAGCAAGAGTGGGGGAGGAGGGGAGGGCAGAGGGAGCAAGAGTGGGGGAGGAGGGGAGGGCAGAGGGAGCAAGGTTGGGGGAGGAGGGGAGGGCAGAGGGAGCAAGAGTGGGGGAGGAGGGGAGGGCAGAGGGAGAAAGAGTGGGGGAGGAGGGGAGGGCAGAGGGAGCAAGAGTGGGGGAGGAGGGGAGGGGGAGAGGAAAGCTCCTTGACAGTTGCAGAGGGAGTGTGTTTTCCTGTAATGGTTTGACAGTAAGAAATTCATTCCGGTTCATATTGCTACTATCAGATAAGTGGCAAGATGGTTGTTGGTTGTAAAACAGTTTGAAGGATAATTTAAACAGGCTAAACATAATATTTGCAAGGTAAGATTCCATTTTTTAACCTCACATTTATAGAATCTCTCTCCAAATGGAAACAGCTACCTTTAGAAGGTTATACAACCGTAAATCATCTGCTCCTTGTATTCTGGCTTTCATACTGAAGGTACTGTATGTGAAACAACAGAATCAAATGGGTCAGTGTCCCAAATGGCACCCCATTCCCTATATAGTGCACTATTTTTGAACAGACCCCTGTTGAGAAGAAGTAAATAGGGTGCCAATTCGTCTGCATACCAGATGTTCTTCTCACTACCCCTCCCTGGCAGGTTGTGTTCAGGAAGGCTTGGGGAATGTTCTTCTCACTACCCCTCCCTGGCAGGTTGTGTTCAGGAAGGCTTGGGGAATGTTCTTCTCACTACCCCTCCCTGGCAGGTTGTGTTCAGGAAGGCTTGGGGAATGTTCTTCTCACTACCCCTCCCTGGCAGGTTGTGTTCAGGAAGGCTTGGGGAATGTTCTTCTCACTACCCCTCCCTGGCAGGTTGTGTTCAGGAAGGCTTGGGGAATGTTCTTCTCACTACCCCTCCCTGGCAGGTTGTGTTCAGGAAGGCTTGGGGAATGTTCTTCTCACTACCCCTCCCTGGCAGGTTGTGTTCAGGAAAGGGAATGCTCCCTGTTTTCCATGGATGCGATCAACTTCAAGGCACTCAGTCTTTTCTTCATATTTAATAGGAAATACCACAAAAACAAACAGCACTTTTAGTCCAATATATCACAACACCTACAAAAATATTTTGCTTGGGAAATTCCATTTCTCATTCCCATATTTCCCGCTTCCAAAGTCAATAGTTTGGGATCCAACGGGACGTTGCATTTGCCTGTTTAGGATACCGCGGTCTGTTTTGAAGGTGGATATTGAACAGTGATTATATTGGCTTTACCAGGAGAGAAGGTTGGTGGCGGCAGTTACCTCAGGTCAGTGTGTGTGTGTGTGTGTGTGTGTGTGTGTGTGTGTGTGTGTGTGTGTGTGTGTGTGTGTGTGTGTGTGTGTGTGTGTGTGTGTGTGTGTGTGTGTGTGTGTGTGTGTGTGTGTGTGTGTGTGTGTGTGAGAGGGGGTTACCTCAGGTCAGGGTGTGTGTGTGCGCGTATAACATCTCACCTTGTCCAGTTCGTTGGAGAGTTTCCTGTTCTCCTCGGTCAGAATGACTCTCTCCCGCTCATACTTCTGCTTGTACTCCATCTCAAACTCCTCCCGCTCGCTTTGGCTGTCTCACACACACAGATATGATCCATCATCATCACACACACACACACACACACACACACACACACACACACACACACACACACACACACACACACACACACACACACCAATAACATACTGAACCTGCTATTCAGAGAGAGTATCCAAATGTCTGTATGAACGAGGCTAGCCAGGGATGCTAAGCTAGAGGGTAGAAAAGCACATCCTGATAGCTTCCAGACTGTATGAGAGATCGTTAGAGCAATGTTGCTTCTTCGACCTGGACAGAGGCAGAGGGGGATAACACCAGTTAGATCGAAGGGACTAACACAGGAACGAGGGTCTTCTCGGGAGCTAGGTCAGGGGAGAGAAGGTAACTCAAGTTAAACCTCACTGAGTACAACAAGGTAGAGGCCAGGGTGGAGTAACTATAACCATGTTTACCTCGTATAACCCTCGCTGGGAAGAAGAGGAAGAGGACAGTTAGGAATCTCTATAATATTACAGGAAGAGAGAGTAACTGTCCTACTGAATGTCAACTCTATAGACCGGTTTCTATTCCTGGACTAAAAATCTATTTGAATGACAATATTCAAGTAAACAGACCAAACACGGCAGTTAGAGTTCAGGAACTCGAGGACATGAATAAGGGTCTTCTCAGGGGAAAGGTTCAAATAGAAGGTAGGGTTGTCACCAGTACCGTGATACTCAGAAGAATCTTGGCAAGGAACATGAAACAGAAAATGTCTTTAGGGAAACTAAACGGTCTTATTTTGTCACATTGTTTATTTCCCAAGCTATAGCGGACAATGTCTGACATCAAGAAGGTTCTTAGAGGAGGAAAGAGTTTAGTTTGGGTTTTCCTTGTTTGCTGTGGGGGAAAAAAATCAGCTATCGTAGTATCAGCAGTTATCTAAGATCAAAACACACAGCGAGTACAGCACAGTAGAGGCCATTGTGAAGTAACGATAACCATGTTGACCTTGTATAACCCTCGCTAGGAAGAGGAGGAAGAGGACAGGCTCTATATAGCTACTACAAAGACTAGAAGCACGTCTGAATGCCATGTCTGAATGCCATGTCTAAGTCTCTGGATAAACTGTCCGATATGTCTTTATGAATGCTTTCTAGTGTTGTGGACATCCAAACCTAGGAAGGCCCTACTCCACATAACCCATTACACACACAAAGACATAAACATGTAGACAGACACACACCTCTCCCTGCGCGTCTTCTCCAGTTTGTCCTTGAGGACCAGGATCTCTTTCTGCAAGGTGAGCTGCTGTCCCTCAGCATCGCGGAGCTCCTTGCGGAGGCCCTTGAGTTCGTTGGCGTGCTGCGCTTCCCTCCTGCTCAGCTCCTCCTCGTAGAACCCAGTCTTCTTCTCCAGGTCGGCCCGCAGCTTCCCCACCTCCTGGCTCTGGTCCGAGCCCACCACCGAGGCTGACGGACCCATCTGCTTCTGGTTCAGAGGAAGAGAGGAGTTGGCCACATACACAAAAACAGGAAAACAGAGAAATTACAGGAGTGTATTAGTTAGTGAACGCCGAAATAAAAATATTTTGCAATGGAAAGCGTTTTGGAACGAAAGCGTACGTTTCTTATTGGACAAATTCAGAATAGTCCCTCCCCATTTCGGTCCGTTTGCTTCACGTTGGTTCCTAGAGAATACACCCCAGGTGTGCGTGTCTTGTGTGTGTGTAAGAGCATTGCTTCCGCCGCTGTCCCGGACTGGGTTCGAACCGGGGACCCTCTGAACACATCTACCAGTGTCAGCCATGAAGTAGCGTTATCAGTCAGGCCACAAAACACCTGGGCCGCAGAGCGAGTGACGTCACCGATCCAACGGTACTAGCACACTGCTAACTAGCTAGCCATTTCACATGGCTTAAATAAGCATCTGACTACAAGTCTCTAAAATCTGAGACGTAGTGTGTGTGTGTGTGTGTGTGTGTGTGTGTGTGTGTGTGTGTGTGTGTGTGTGTGTGTGTGTGTGTGTGTGTGTGTGTGTGTGTGTAGGAAATATAAAAAAAAGTGTGCGTGTGTGTGAGAGAGAAGGAAATATAAAAAATGTGTGTGTTAGTATGTGTGTGTGTAAGTGTGTGTTACCTTGAGTCCGTCCAGCTCCTCCTCTAACAGTCTGCTGTACTGCTCGGAGCGTTCTCTCAGTTTCCTCTCCTTCTGAGCATCAGCTGTCTGCTCCTCAGACTGGGACTCCATCTGAGAGACAGCAAGGGGTTAATGCACACACGCGCGCGCGTACACGCACACACGAGAGAGACACAAAGTAGAGACCCAGACACACAAACACACAAAGTAGAGACCCAGACACACACACACACAAAGTAGAGACCCAGACACACACACACACACAAAGTAGAGACCCACACACACACGCAAAGTAGAGACCCACACACACACACACAAAGTAGAGACCCACACACACACACACACACAAAGTAGAGACCCACACACACGCACACAAATACCTCTAAGAACCACAGGAACCACGTGACTACTCTACCTCCTTCTTGGCCCGCTCGGCCTTGCGCACCTCCAGCCGTAGAGCCTCCACCTTCTGTGACCAACCCTCCATCTCCTCCTCCTTGTCCCGGAGCTGGCGGCCCAGGCGCTGCTTGGCTGATCGGAGGTCAGTCAGACGCTCGTTGAGCTCAGAGAACTCCTGCATGGCCAGCTTCCTCTGGCTGTGGGCCTCTTTCAACTCCTTAGACTGACTCTTCATCTTCTCACTGGCCTCCATGAAGTCCTGAAGGGAAGACGTGTACAGATTGATTGGTCAGACTGGGTGACCGTCGTTCCAATGGCGCTCAGCTAGTAGAGAATGGCACTTGCAACGCCAGGGTTGTCCATCTTGACGCATAATATGCATATAACACATTTGCTGGAGCCATGATGTGAAGGACCATGTGAAAATAAAATATATCCAAGCCAGTACAGATCAGCTCGATAGTGTGAAAATGGGATAATATTGGGAGTGACTATGAGTTAACACACTGAAGTCACCCCCCGTTGCTGCTATATACACAGGGAAACACACCCAGGTGGTGCTATACACAGGGAAACACACCCAGGTGGTGCTATATACACAGGGAAACACACCCAGGTGGTGCTATACACAGGGAAACACACCCAGGTGGTGCTATACACAGGGAAACACACACCCAGGTGATGCTATACACAGGGAAACACACACAGGTGGTGCTATATACACAGGGAAACACACCCAGGTGGTGCTATATACACAGGGAAACACACCCAGGTGGTGCTATATACACAGGGAAACACACCCAGGTGGTGCTATATACACAGGGAAACACACCCAGGTGGTGCTATATACACAGGGAAACACACCCAGGTGGTGCTATATACACAGGAACACAGACCCAGGTGGTGCTATATACACAGGGAAACACACCCAGGTGGTGCTATATACACAGGGAAACACACCCAGGTGGTGCTATATACACAGGGAAACACACCCAGGTGGTGCTATATACAGAGAAACACACCCAGGTGGTGCTATATACAGGGAAACACACCCAGGTGGTGCTATATACACAGGGAAACACACCCAGGTGGTGCTATAGACACAGGGAAACACACCCAGGTGGTGCTATATACAGGGAAACACACCCAGGTGGTGCTATATACACAGGGAAACACACCCAGGTGGTGCTATATACACAGGAACACAGACCCAGGTGGTGCTATATACACAGGGAAACACACCCAGGTGGTGCTATATACACAGGGAAACACACCCAGGTGGTGCTATATACACAGGGAAACACACCCAGGTGGTGCTATATACAGGGAAACACACCCAGGTGGTGCTATAGACACAGGGAAACACACCCAGGTGGTGCTATAGACACAGGGAAACACACCCAGGTGGTGCTATATACACAGGAACACACGCCCAGGTGGTGCTATATACAGGGAAACACACCCAGGTGGTGCTATATACAGGGAAACACACCCAGGTGGTGCTATATACAGGGAAACACACCCAGGTGGTGCTATATACAGGGAAACACACCCAGGTGGTGCTATATACACAGGGAAACACACCCAGGTGGTGCTATATACACAGGGAAACACACCCAGGTGGTGCTATATACACAGGGAAACACACACCCAGGTGGTGCTATATACACAGGGAAACACACCCAGGTGGTGCTATATACACAGGGAAACACACACCCAGGTGGTGCTATATACACAGGGAAACACACCCAGGTGGTGCTATATACACAGGGAAACACACCCAGGTGGTGCTATATACACTGGGAAAGACACCCAGGTGGTGCTATATACACTGGGAAACACACCCAGGTGGTGACATATATACACTGGGAAACACACACCCAGGTGGTGCTATATACAGGGAAACACACCCAGGTGGTGCTATATACACTGGGAAACACACACCCAGGTGGTGCTATATACACAGGGAAACACACCCAGGTGGTGCTATATACACTGGGAAACACACACCCAGGTGGTGCTATATACACTGGGAAACACACCCAGGTGGTGCTATATACACTGGGAAACACACACCCAGGTGGTAATATATACAGGGAAACACACCCAGGTGGTGCTATATACACAGGGAAACACACACCCAGGTGGTGCTATATACAGGGAAACACACCCAGGTGGTGCTATATACACAGGGAAACACACCCAGGTGGTGCTATATACACTGGGAAAGACACCCAGGTGGTGCTATGTACACAGGGAAACACACACCCAGGTGGTGCTATATACAGGGAAACACACCTAGGTGGTGCTATATACACAGGGAAACACACAACCAGGTGGTGCTATATACACTGGGAAACACACACCCAGGTGGTGCTATACACTGGGAAACACACACCCAGGTGGTGCTATATACAGGGAAACACACCCAGGTGGTGCTATATACAGGGGAACACACCCAGGTGGTGCTATGTACACAGGGAAACACACACCCAGGTGGTGCTATATACACAGGGAAACACACACCCAGGTGGTGCTATATACAGGGAAACACACCCAGGTGGTGCTATATACACAGGGAAACACACACCCAGGTGGTGCTATATACAGGGAAACACACCCAGGTGGCGCTATATACACAGGAACACACGCCCAGGTGGTGCTATATACAGGGAAACACACCCAGGTGGTGCTATATACAGGGAAACACACCCAGGTGGTGCTATATACAGGGAAACACACCCAGGTGGTGCTATATACAGGGAAACACACCCAGGTGGTGCTATATACACAGGGAAACACACCCAGGTGGTGCTATATACAGGGAAACACACACCCAGGTGGTGCTATATACACAGGGAAACACACACCCAGGTGGTGCTATATACACAGGGAAACACACACCCAGGTGGTGCTATATACACAGGGAAACACACCCAGGTGGTGCTATATACACAGGGAAACACACACCCAGGTGGTGCTATGTACACAGGGAAACACACACCCAAGGTGCTATATACACAGGGAAACACACACCCAGGTGGTGCTATATACACAGGGAAAGACACCCAGGTGGTGCTATATACACAGGAACACACACCCAGGTGGTGCTATATACACAGGGAAACACACCCAGGTGGTGCTATATACACAGGGAAACACACACCCAGGTGGTGCTATATACACAGGGAAACACACCCAGGTGGTGCTATATACACAGGGAAACACACCCAGGTGGTGCTATATACACAGGGAAACACACCCAGGTGGTGCTATATACACTGGGAAAGACACCCAGGTGGTGCTATATACACAGGGAAACACACCCAGGTGGTGCTATATACACTGGGAAGCACACACCCAGGTGGTGCTATATACACTGGGAAAGACACCCAGGTGGTGCTATATACACTGGGAAACACACACCCAGCTGGTGCTATATACACTGGGAAACACACACCCAGGTGGTGCTATATACACTGGGAAACACACACCCAGGTGGTGCTATATACAGGGAAACACACCCAGGTGGTGCTATGTACACAGGGAAACACACACCCAGGTGGTGCTATATACACAGGGAAACACACACCCAGGTGGTGCTATATACACAGGGAAACACACACCCAGGTGGTGCTATATACACTGGGAAACACACACCCAGGTGGTGCTATATACACAGGGAAACACACCCAGGTGGTGCTATATACACAGGGAAACACACCCAGGTGGTGCTATATACACAGGGAAACACACCCAGGTGGTGCTATATACACAGGGAAACACACCCAGGTGGTGCTATATACACAGGGAAACACACCCAGGTGGTGCTATATACACAGGGAAACACACCCAGGTGGTACTATATACAGGGAAACACACCCAGGTGGTGCTATATACACAGGGAAAGACACCCAGGTGGTGCTATATACACAGGGAAAGACACCCAGGTGGTGCTATATACACTGGGAAACACACACCCAGGTGGTGCTATATACACAGGAACACACGCCCAGGTGGTGCTATATACACAGGGAAACACACACCCAGGTGGTGCTATATATACAGGGAAACACACACCCAGGTGGTGCTATATACACAGGGAAACACACACCCAGGTGGTGCTATATACACAGGGAAACACACACCCAGGTGGTGCTATATACACAGGAACACACGCCCAGGTGGTGCTATATACACAGGGAAACACACACCCAGGTGGTGCTATATACACAGGGAAACACACACCCAGGTGGTGCTATATACAGGGAAACACACCCAGGTGGTGCTATATACACAGGGAAACACACACCCAGGTGGTGCTATATACAGGGAAACACACCCAGGTGGCGCTATATACACAGGAACACACGCCCAGGTGGTGCTATATACAGGGAAACACACCCAGGTGGTGCTATATACAGGGAAACACACCCAGGTGGTGCTATATACAGGGAAACACACCCAGGTGGTGCTATATACAGGGAAACACACCCAGGTGGTGCTATATACACAGGGAAACACACCCAGGTGGTGCTATATACAGGGAAACACACACCCAGGTGGTGCTATATACACAGGGAAACACACACCCAGGTGGTGCTATATACACAGGGAAACACACACCCAGGTGGTGCTATATACACAGGGAAACACACCCAGGTGGTGCTATATACACAGGGAAACACACACCCAGGTGGTGCTATGTACACAGGGAAACACACACCCAAGGTGCTATATACACAGGGAAACACACACCCAGGTGGTGCTATATACACAGGGAAAGACACCCAGGTGGTGCTATATACACAGGAACACACACCCAGGTGGTGCTATATACACAGGGAAACACACCCAGGTGGTGCTATATACACAGGGAAACACACACCCAGGTGGTGCTATATACACAGGGAAACACACCCAGGTGGTGCTATATACACAGGGAAACACACACCCAGGTGGTGCTATATACACAGGGAAACACACCCAGGTGGTGCTATATACACTGGGAAAGACACCCAGGTGGTGCTATATACACAGGGAAACACACCCAGGTGGTGCTATATACACTGGGAAGCACACACCCAGGTGGTGCTATATACACTGGGAAAGACACCCAGGTGGTGCTATATACACTGGGAAACACACACCCAGCTGGTGCTATATACACTGGGAAACACACACCCAGGTGGTGCTATATACACTGGGAAACACACACCCAGGTGGTGCTATATACAGGGAAACACACCCAGGTGGTGCTATGTACACAGGGAAACACACCCAGGTGGTGCTATATACACAGGGAAACACACACCCAGGTGGTGCTATATACACAGGGAAACACACACCCAGGTGGTGCTATATACACTGGGAAACACACACCCAGGTGGTGCTATATACACAGGGAAACACACCCAGGTGGTGCTATATACACAGGGAAACACACCCAGGTGGTGCTATATACACAGGGAAACACACCCAGGTGGTGCTATATACACAGGGAAACACACCCAGGTGGTGCTATATACACAGGGAAACACACCCAGGTGGTGCTATATACACAGGGAAACACACCCAGGTGGTACTATATACAGGGAAACACACCCAGGTGGTGCTATATACACAGGGAAAGACACCCAGGTGGTGCTATATACACAGGGAAAGACACCCAGGTGGTGCTATATACACTGGGAAACACACACCCAGGTGGTGCTATATACACAGGAACACACGCCCAGGTGGTGCTATATACACAGGGAAACACACACCCAGGTGGTGCTATATATACAGGGAAACACACACCCAGGTGGTGCTATATACACAGGGAAACACACACCCAGGTGGTGCTATATACACAGGGAAACACACACCCAGGTGGTGCTATATACACAGGAACACACGCCCAGGTGGTGCTATATACACAGGGAAACACACACCCAGGTGGTGCTATATATACAGGGAAAGACACCCAGGTGGTGCTATATACACAGGGAAACACACACCCAGGTGGTGCTATATACACAGGAACACACGCCCAGGTGGTGCTATATACACAGGGAAACACACACCCAGGTGGTGCTATATATACAGGGAAACACACACCCAGGTGGTGCTATATACACAGGGAAACACACACCCAGGTGGTGCTATATACACAGGGAAACACACACCCAGGTGGTGCTATGTACACAGGGAAACACACACCCAGGTGGTGCTATATACACAGGGAAACACACACCCAGGTGGTGCTATATACACAGGGAAACACACCCAGGTGGTGCTATATACAGGGAAACACACACCCAGGTGGTGCTATATACAGGGAAACACACCCAGGTGGTGCTATATACAGGGAAACACACCCAGGTGGTGCTATATACACAGGGAAACACACCCAGGTGGTGCTATAGACACAGGGAAACACACCCAGGTGGTGCTATAGACACAGGGAAACACACCCAGGTGGTGCTATAGACACAGGGAAACACACCCAGGTGGTGCTATAGACACAGGGAAACACACCCAGGTGGTGCTATATACACAGGAACACACGCCCAGGTGGTGCTATATACACAGGGAAACACACCCAGGTGGTGCTATATACACAGGGAAACACACCCAGGTGGTGCTATATACACAGGGAAACACACCCAGGTGGTGCTATATACACAGGGAAACACACCCAGGTGGTGCTATATACACAGGGAAACACACCCAGGTGGTGCTATATACACAGGGAAACACACCCAGGTGGTGCTATATACAGGGAAACACACCCAGGTGGTGCTATATACAGGGAAACACACCCAGGTGGTGCTATAGACACAGGGAAACACACCCAGGTGGTGCTATAGACACAGGGAAACACACCCAGGTGGTGCTATAGACACAGGGAAACACACCCAGGTGGTGCTATAGACACAGGGAAACACACCCAGGTGGTGCTATATACACGGAAACACACCCAGGTGGTGCTATATACAGGGAAACACACCCAGGTGGTGCTATATACAGGGAACACACCCAGGTGGTGCTATATACAGGGAAACACACCCAGGTGGTGCTATATACAGGGAAACACACCCAGGTGGTGCTATATACACAGGGAAACACACCCAGGTGGTGCTATAGACACAGGGAAACACACCCAGGTGGTGCTATAGACACAGGGAAACACACCCAGGTGGTGCTATAGACACAGGGAAACACACCCAGGTGGTGCTATAGACACAGGGAAACACACCCAGGTGGTGCTATATACACAGGAACACACGCCCAGGTGGTGCTATATACACAGGGAAACACACCCAGGTGGTGCTATATACACAGGGAAACACACCCAGGTGGTGCTATATACACAGGGAAACACACCCAGGTGGTGCTATATACACAGGGAAACACACCCAGGTGGTGCTATATACACAGGGAAACACACCCAGGTGGTGCTATATACACAGGGAAACACACCCAGGTGGTGCTATAGACACAGGGAAACACACCCAGGTGGTGCTATATACACAGGAACACACGCCCAGGTGGTGCTATATACACAGGGAAACACACCCAGGTGGTGCTATATACACAGGGAAACACACCCAGGTGGTGCTATATACACAGGGAAACACACCCAGGTGGTGCTATATACACAGGGAAACACACACCCAGGTGGTGCTATATATACAGGGAAAGACACCCAGGTGGTGCTATATACACAGGGAAACACACACCCAGGTGGTGCTATATACACAGGAACACACGCCCAGGTGGTGCTATATACACAGGGAAACACACACCCAGGTGGTGCTATATATACAGGGAAACACACACCCAGGTGGTGCTATATACACAGGGAAACACACACCCAGGTGGTGCTATATACACAGGGAAACACACACCCAGGTGGTGCTATGTACACAGGGAAACACACACCCAGGTGGTGCTATATACACAGGGAAACACACACCCAGGTGGTGCTATATACACAGGGAAACACACCCAGGTGGTGCTATATACACAGGGAAACACACACCCAGGTGGTGCTATATACACAGGGAAACACACCCAGGTGGTGCTATATACACAGGGAAACACACCCAGGTGGTGCTATATACACTGGGAAAGACACCCAGGTGGTGCTATATACACTGGGAAACACACCCAGGTGGTGACATATATACACTGGGAAACACACACCCAGGTGGTGCTATATACAGGGAAACACACCCAGGTGGTGCTATATACACTGGGAAACACACACCCAGGTGGTGCTATATACACAGGGAAACACACCCAGGTGGTGCTATATACACTGGGAAACACACACCCAGGTGGTGCTATATACACTGGGAAACACACCCAGGTGGTGCTATATACACTGGGAAACACACACCCAGGTGGTAATATATACAGGGAAACACACCCAGGTGGTGCTATATACACAGGGAAACACACACCCAGGTGGTGCTATATACAGGGAAACACACCCAGGTGGTGCTATATACACAGGGAAACACACCCAGGTGGTGCTATATACACTGGGAAAGACACCCAGGTGGTGCTATGTACACAGGGAAACACACACCCAGGTGGTGCTATATACAGGGAAACACACCTAGGTGGTGCTATATACACAGGGAAACACACAACCAGGTGGTGCTATATACACTGGGAAACACACACCCAGGTGGTGCTATACACTGGGAAACACACACCCAGGTGGTGCTATATACAGGGAAACACACCCAGGTGGTGCTATATACAGGGGAACACACCCAGGTGGTGCTATGTACACAGGGAAACACACACCCAGGTGGTGCTATATACACAGGGAAACACACACCCAGGTGGTGCTATATACAGGGAAACACACCCAGGTGGTGCTATATACACAGGGAAACACACACCCAGGTGGTGCTATATACAGGGAAACACACCCAGGTGGCGCTATATACACAGGAACACACGCCCAGGTGGTGCTATATACAGGGAAACACACCCAGGTGGTGCTATATACAGGGAAACACACCCAGGTGGTGCTATATACAGGGAAACACACCCAGGTGGTGCTATATACAGGGAAACACACCCAGGTGGTGCTATATACACAGGGAAACACACCCAGGTGGTGCTATATACAGGGAAACACACACCCAGGTGGTGCTATATACACAGGGAAACACACACCCAGGTGGTGCTATATACACAGGGAAACACACACCCAGGTGGTGCTATATACACAGGGAAACACACCCAGGTGGTGCTATATACACAGGGAAACACACACCCAGGTGGTGCTATGTACACAGGGAAACACACACCCAAGGTGCTATATACACAGGGAAACACACACCCAGGTGGTGCTATATACACAGGGAAAGACACCCAGGTGGTGCTATATACACAGGAACACACACCCAGGTGGTGCTATATACACAGGGAAACACACCCAGGTGGTGCTATATACACAGGGAAACACACACCCAGGTGGTGCTATATACACAGGGAAACACACCCAGGTGGTGCTATATACACAGGGAAACACACACCCAGGTGGTGCTATATACACAGGGAAACACACCCAGGTGGTGCTATATACACTGGGAAAGACACCCAGGTGGTGCTATATACACAGGGAAACACACCCAGGTGGTGCTATATACACTGGGAAGCACACACCCAGGTGGTGCTATATACACTGGGAAAGACACCCAGGTGGTGCTATATACACTGGGAAACACACACCCAGCTGGTGCTATATACACTGGGAAACACACACCCAGGTGGTGCTATATACACTGGGAAACACACACCCAGGTGGTGCTATATACAGGGAAACACACCCAGGTGGTGCTATGTACACAGGGAAACACACACCCAGGTGGTGCTATATACACAGGGAAACACACACCCAGGTGGTGCTATATACACAGGGAAACACACACCCAGGTGGTGCTATATACACTGGGAAACACACACCCAGGTGGTGCTATATACACAGGGAAACACACCCAGGTGGTGCTATATACACAGGGAAACACACCCAGGTGGTGCTATATACACAGGGAAACACACCCAGGTGGTGCTATATACACAGGGAAACACACCCAGGTGGTGCTATATACACAGGGAAACACACCCAGGTGGTGCTATATACACAGGGAAACACACCCAGGTGGTACTATATACAGGGAAACACACCCAGGTGGTGCTATATACACAGGGAAAGACACCCAGGTGGTGCTATATACACAGGGAAAGACACCCAGGTGGTGCTATATACACTGGGAAACACACACCCAGGTGGTGCTATATACACAGGAACACACGCCCAGGTGGTGCTATATACACAGGGAAACACACACCCAGGTGGTGCTATATATACAGGGAAACACACACCCAGGTGGTGCTATATACACAGGGAAACACACACCCAGGTGGTGCTATATACACAGGGAAACACACACCCAGGTGGTGCTATATACACAGGAACACACGCCCAGGTGGTGCTATATACACAGGGAAACACACACCCAGGTGGTGCTATATATACAGGGAAAGACACCCAGGTGGTGCTATATACACAGGGAAACACACACCCAGGTGGTGCTATATACACAGGAACACACGCCCAGGTGGTGCTATATACACAGGGAAACACACACCCAGGTGGTGCTATATATACAGGGAAACACACACCCAGGTGGTGCTATATACACAGGGAAACACACACCCAGGTGGTGCTATATACACAGGGAAACACACACCCAGGTGGTGCTATGTACACAGGGAAACACACACCCAGGTGGTGCTATATACACAGGGAAACACACACCCAGGTGGTGCTATATACACAGGGAAACACACCCAGGTGGTGCTATATACAGGGAAACACACACCCAGGTGGTGCTATATACAGGGAAACACACCCAGGTGGTGCTATATACAGGGAAACACACCCAGGTGGTGCTATATACACAGGGAAACACACCCAGGTGGTGCTATAGACACAGGGAAACACACCCAGGTGGTGCTATAGACACAGGGAAACACACCCAGGTGGTGCTATAGACACAGGGAAACACACCCAGGTGGTGCTATAGACACAGGGAAACACACCCAGGTGGTGCTATATACACAGGAACACACGCCCAGGTGGTGCTATATACACAGGGAAACACACCCAGGTGGTGCTATATACACAGGGAAACACACCCAGGTGGTGCTATATACACAGGGAAACACACCCAGGTGGTGCTATATACACAGGGAAACACACCCAGGTGGTGCTATATACACAGGGAAACACACCCAGGTGGTGCTATATACACAGGGAAACACACCCAGGTGGTGCTATATACAGGGAAACACACCCAGGTGGTGCTATATACAGGGAAACACACCCAGGTGGTGCTATAGACACAGGGAAACACACCCAGGTGGTGCTATAGACACAGGGAAACACACCCAGGTGGTGCTATAGACACAGGGAAACACACCCAGGTGGTGCTATAGACACAGGGAAACACACCCAGGTGGTGCTATAGACACAGGGAAACACACCCAGGTGGTGCTATATACACGGAAACACACCCAGGTGGTGCTATATACAGGGAAACACACCCAGGTGGTGCTATATACAGGGAACACACCCAGGTGGTGCTATATACAGGGAAACACACCCAGGTGGTGCTATATACAGGGAAACACACCCAGGTGGTGCTATATACACAGGGAAACACACCCAGGTGGTGCTATAGACACAGGGAAACACACCCAGGTGGTGCTATAGACACAGGGAAACACACCCAGGTGGTGCTATAGACACAGGGAAACACACCCAGGTGGTGCTATAGACACAGGGAAACACACCCAGGTGGTGCTATATACACAGGAACACACGCCCAGGTGGTGCTATATACACAGGGAAACACACCCAGGTGGTGCTATATACACAGGGAAACACACCCAGGTGGTGCTATATACACAGGGAAACACACCCAGGTGGTGCTATATACACAGGGAAACACACCCAGGTGGTGCTATATACACAGGGAAACACACCCAGGTGGTGCTATATACACAGGGAAACACACCCAGGTGGTGCTATAGACACAGGGAAACACACCCAGGTGGTGCTATATACACAGGAACACACGCCCAGGTGGTGCTATATACACAGGGAAACACACCCAGGTGGTGCTATATACACAGGGAAACACACCCAGGTGGTGCTATATACACAGGGAAACACACCCAGGTGGTGCTATATACACAGGGAAACACACCCAGGTGGTGCTATATACACAGGGAAACACACCCAGGTGGTGCTATATACACAGGGAAACACACCCAGGTGGTGCTATATACAGGGAAACACACCCAGGTGGTGCTATATACAGGGAAACACACCCAGGTGGTGCTATAGACACAGGGAAACACACCCAGGTGGTGCTATAGACACAGGGAAACACACCCAGGTGGTGCTATAGACACAGGGAAACACACCCAGGTGGTGCTATAGACACAGGGAAACACACCCAGGTGGTGCTATAGACACAGGGAAACACACCCAGGTGGTGCTATATACACGGAAACACACCCAGGTGGTGCTATATACAGGGAAACACACCCAGGTGGTGCTATATACAGGGAACACACCCAGGTGGTGCTATATACAGGGAAACACACCCAGGTAGTGCTATATACAGGGAAACACACCCAGGTGGTGCTATATACAGGGAAACACACCTTGTGCAGGTCGTCCTTCTCCAGGTTGAGACTCTTCATCTGTTTCTCCAGGTTCCTGATGTGTTTAGATGAATCCTCCATTTCTCTACGGACTGACGAAGCTTCTTCCAACTCATGTTCCTGTTGACCTGAGTCTAAGACACGTTACAGAGGGTCAGTGTTGTTAAACCACTTTGGCCAACATAAATTACATTTCACTATGATGTATGGTCCATTAGTGTACATTTCAAATTGTAGTCATTTAGCAGACGCTAAATGTACTCTGGATAAGAACATACATTTTCATGCTTTTGTACTGGTCCTCCGTGGGAATCGAACCCATAACCCTGGTACAGATTACTGTGTGGATTATGAATAGCATCTCTGTTCATCTCTGAATGTATTTCATCTCTACTCTATCATACACTTGGCTATCCATGTATGGTAAATGCTGACCTGGCTGGAATGTGTTTGTGTTCTACTACCCAGCAGTAAACCTTTACAGTAGAACATTTGTGTTCTGCTACCCAGCAGTAAACCTTTACAGTAAAATGTTTGTGTTCTACTACCCAGCAGTAAACCTTTACAGTAGAACATTTGTGTTCTGCTACCCAGCAGTAAACCTTTACAGTAAAATGTTGAATGTTTACCTGCAATCTTTTTCTTGAGGATGTCAATCTCAGTCTTCAGACTCCTGATCTCCACCTCCTTGTTAGAGGGGACGGGTGCAGGTCCTTCTCCTGATACATGCTGCAGGGCCTGGACTGTCTGGGTGGACTCTGGAACACAACACACAGGGAGAGGATGAGAAGGAGAGGGGGAGGAGGAGAGGAAAGGAGAGGTGTGAGTGTGTATACCTTGTAGCTTGCGGCTGAGCTCAGTCTTCTCCTGCTCTAGGCGTCGTATCCTCCTCTCGTAGGCCTCGGTGGCCAGACTCTCCTCCAGACTGCGCTGGAGACATACATCCATCTGTGTCTGACTGCTACCGCCTGCCTCCCTCAGACAGCCCCGGTCAGACAGGGTACTGGAGGGGAGAGTTTGGGAAAGAGGAGGGAGAGATTGGGAAAAGAGGAGGGAGAGATTGGGAAAAGAGGAGGGAGAGATTGGGAAAAGAGGAGGGAGAGATTGGGAAAAGAGGAGGGAGAGATTGGGAAAAGAGGAGGGAGAGATTGGGAAAAGAGGAGGGAGAGATGGGAAAAGAGGAGGGAGAGATGGGAAAAGAGGAGGGAGAGATGGGGAAAAGAGGAGGGAGAGATGGGAAAAGAGGAGGGAGAGATGGGAAAAGAGGAGGGAGAGATGGGAAAAGAGGAGGGAGAGATGGGAAAAGAGGAGGGAGAGATGGGAAAAGAGGAGGGAGAGATGGGAAAAGAGGAGGGAGAGATGGGAAAAGAGGAGGGAGAGATGGGAAAAGAGGAGGGAGAGATGGGAAAAGAGGAGGAAGAGATGGGAAAAGAGGAGGGAGAGATGGGAAAAGAGGAGGGAGAGATGGGAAAAGAGGAGGGAGAGATGGGAAAAGAGGAGGAAGAGATGGGAAAAGAGGAGGAAGAGATGGGAAAAGAGGAGGAAGAGATGGGGAAAGAGGAGGAAGAGATGGGGAAAGAGGAGGAAGAGATGGGAAAAGAGGAGGAAGAGATGGGGAAAGAGGAGGAAGAGATGGGGAAAGAGGAGGAAGAGATGGTGAAAGAGGAGGAAGAGATGGGAAAAGAGGAGGAAGAGATGGGGAAAGAGGAGGAAGAGATGGGGAAAGAGGAGGAAGAGATGGGGAAAGAGGAGGAAGAGATGGTGAAAGAGGAGGAAGAGATGGGGAAAGAGGAGGAAGAGATGGGGAAAGAGGAGGAAGAGATGGGGAAAGAGGAGGAAGAGATGGGGAAAGAGGAGGAAGAGATGGGGAAAGAGGAGGAAGAGATGGGGAAAGAGGAGGAAGAGATGGGGAAAGAGGAGGGAGAGATAGGGAAGAGAAGGGAAGAGAAGGGAGAGATAGGGAAGAGAAGGGAGAGATGAGAAAGAGATGCATACCATATTAGAGACACATATTTACCTCAGAATAGACAGACCCCCAAAGAATTAGAAAACAAATCCAATTTTGAAAAACTTGTGCAAGATTTGTGGCCTGTTGCCACAAGAAAAGGGCAACCAGGCAACTTTTGTTTATTATCTATTTCACTTGCTTTGGCAATGTTTATCTTGGCCAGGTTGCAGTTGTAAATGAGAACTTGTTCTCAACTGGCCTACCTGTTTAAATAAAGGTGAAATAAATAAATACAAATAAACATGTTTCCCATGACAAAAAAAGCCCCTTATATTGAAATTGAACTTAGAGAGAGAGAAAGAGAGAAAGAAAGAGAGAGATAGAGAGATAGAGACAGAGAGAGATGAGAGAGGAGAGAGAGACAGAGAGACAGAGAGAGAGAAAGGTAGGGAGAGAGAGAAAGAGAAAGAGAGAGAGAGAGAGAGAGAGAGGAGAGAGAGGAGAAAGAGTGCAACCACCATTAGCCTTCAGGCTAAGATAAACAATCAGACCATTCAATGCTTCCTCAACGGTGGAAACCGAGTGCTAGTGGAAGTGTGGCTGAGGTTAGATCAGACGATAGAGAAGTAGGAGTGAAGTAGACTGGTCCCAGATCTGATTGTGCTGTATAGCCTATCCTCATTGTTATGCCAAACATGACAATGACCATAAGAGTTGGCAAGACAGTAAAAACAGATCTGGGACCAGTCTAAGAGGTATTTTTCTGTATGCTGTATGTATTGACGAAGATGTGGAAGTTCGTTTGGAAACTAAACAGGGGTTGTCGCTTAGCGACCACTCACCATTTACTGGTGTAGGTGAAACCTACGAAGGGCAGGTGGTGTCCAGAGAAGGCAGTGTGTGAGGGAGGGGGCATCGTCTCCTGAAATAACACAAAAATTATTTCAGAACACGTCAAC
Source organism: Salvelinus fontinalis (assembly GCF_029448725.1). Classification (NCBI taxonomy): domain Eukaryota; kingdom Metazoa; phylum Chordata; class Actinopteri; order Salmoniformes; family Salmonidae; genus Salvelinus; species Salvelinus fontinalis. The sequence continues at coordinate 28,411,451 of NC_074691.1, read as the reverse complement.
CTTGACAACATTACAGACAGATGAAAGAGATGGACAGATAAAAGATGGAAACAGAGAGAGACTGAAAGATGAGTGTAAGAGTCTAAGTCTTGATGTAGAGAAAGAGAGACTTACTGAGTTCTTGAGACAGTCGTCGTCCACGTCAAAGTTAGAGGTGTCTGTGGGACTGCTGACCTCTGGGATGTAGGGGGCCTCGCACGTACGGATGTTGTCCCAGTCAATTCCTGAAAGGAATGACATTAAACATGATATGACTGGCAAACTGTGATCATGGTTTGTTATTGTAACGATTATCATTTCATCGTCTACTGTCCAGCCTAACTTCAACACCAATTAACAAGATAAGAGGTTATCTATATCAACTCCTGGAAATGGCACCAGAGAATAATTGACAGACATACCGTAGCACGCACAAACTGTTTAAAACATCAGGTCCTACCAGAGAAGAAGGGGTGAGATTTGAAGTCGTCGATGCCGTTCTGGCCCAGACGGTGCTCCCGGCTGCAGATGAGGCGTCGGATGAGGTCCTTGGCGTCTTCGGACACGTCTGTCATCTGCAGGGGGAACTGGAAACGCTCCTGGGCACCCGGCGGAGGGTAAGAGGAGAGGGAAAGGAGTCTGAATAATGAAGATACCCTACATCCCAAATGGTTCCCTATTCCTTATTTACTGCACTACTTTTGACCATTTGGGATGCAGCCTAGATATACTGTTTGCGTCCAGTTTGGTCAAATATTTGTATTTCTAATTTATTTTTACTGGTAACGCAACATTCCCCTGTTGCAGTCGACAGCGGAATAGTTCTATACGGTTTGCAGAATTATCTTTGTACACATTTTTTCACATTTCATGTATTTATTTGTGTACATGGCCCCTGACAAAGAAATGTACAAATAAATGAAAATGGTATATGGCCCATGCATGTTCATCCTGTTGCAGTAGAAAGCAGTATAGTTCAAGCCAACATTTAATGGTTTAATGTGCACACATAAGACATTTGTTCAGTCAATATGGCTGGGTGAACTAGATGGTATAGTTGAAGGGTGATGGGAAGGGAGAGAGTTATGAAGGTAGAACGGTGTGGTTTGGAGTCAGGATGGGCTGAAGTATGAACAGACCTGGGGTTGTACAGTTCATTCAGAAAGTATTCAGACCCCTTGACCTTTTCCACATTTTGTTAAGTTACAGCCTTGTTCTAAAATTGATTAAATAGTTGTTTTTTCTCAATCTACACACAATACCCCATAATGACAAAGCAAAAATAGGTTTTTAGCAATTTTTGCTAATTAATTATAATATAAACTGAAATATCACATTTACATAAGTATTCAGATCCTTTACTCAGTACTTTGTTGAAGCACCTTTGGCAGCGATTACAGCATTGAGTCTTCTTGGGTATGACTCTACAAGCTTGGCACACCTGTATTTGGGGAGTTTCTCCCTTTATTCTCTGCAGATCCTCTCAAGCTCTGTCATGTTGGATGGGGAGCGTCGCCGCACAGCTATTTTCAGGTCTCTCCAGAGATGTTAGATCGGGTTCAAGTCCGGCCTCTAGCCGGGCCACTCAAGGACATTCAGAGACGTGTCCCGAAGCCACTCCATCATTGTCATGGCTGTGTGCTTAGGGTCATTGTCCTGTTGGAAGGTGAACCTTCACCCCAGTCTGAACCCCAGTCTGAGGTGCTTAGCACTCTGGAGCAGGTTTCCGTCAAGAATCTCTGTACTTTGTTTCGTTCATCTTTGTCTCGATCCTGACTAGTCTCCCAGTCCCTGCTGCTGAAAAACATCCCCACAACATGATACTGCCACCACCATGCTTCACTGTAGGTATGGTGATAGGTTTCGTCCAGATATGACGCTTGGTATTCAGGCCAAAGAGTTCAATCTTGGTTTCATCAGACCAGAGAATCTTGTTTCTCATGGTCTGAGAGTCATTTAGGTGCCTATCGGCAAACTCCAAGCGGGCTGTCACATGCCTTTTACTGAGGAGTGGCTTCCGTCTGGCCACCCTACCATAAAGGCCTGATTGGTGGAGTGCTGCAGAGATGGGTGTCCTTCTGGAAGGTTCTCCCATCTCCACAGAGGAACTCTGGAGCTCTGTCAGAGTGACCATCGGCTTCCTGGTCACCTCCCTGACCAAGGCCATTCTCCCCTGATTGCTCAGTTTGGCCGGGCGGTTTTCAACTTCTTTCATTTAAGAATGATGGAGTCCACTGTGTTCTTAAGGACTTTCAATGCAGCAGACTTTTTTTGGTACCCTTCTCCAGATCTGAGCTCAATTTCGAGTCTCATAGCAAAGGGTCTGAATACGTATGTAAATTAGGTATTTCTGTTTGTTATTTTCAATAAAAACAGTATTGCAGTATTGTGTGTAGATTGACATGTTTTACTTAACAGACTTCATAATATTGCAGTAACGTGATAAAATGTTGAATAAGTCAAGGGGTATGAATACTTTCCGAATGCACTGTATGTATCAATTGTCTCAGAGTATTCCTCTTAGCAGTGCTGATCTAGGATCAGGTCCATTTAATCTTAATTATATGATCTAAAAAGCTAAACTGATCCTAGATCAGCACTCCTAATCTAAAAAGCTTGATACATTCAGCCCTTGAACAGAACATACTCAAACTTTAACAACTAACACTCAGACCCAGTACCAAATCAACCCCTAGCCCCTACTTCCTATGCACTTGTGGATATCTAAGAGGAATCTACTAGTGCATAGGTGGTAGGGAATAGGGGTCCATTTGGGACTGGGCAATCAGACTCCAAAAAGAAACTCACAGCAGCACCTAAATCCTCCTGTCAGTCGATGGAAAGGAACAAGAAGAAACAGGGAAGAGGAGGAGTCAGAAAGAATAAACCTAACTATGTACAGAAAGTACTTCAGCCTAACACCAAAGAGCCCAACAACACCTAAACAATCACGCTCGTCTTGAACCATTGAATAAAAAATGTGTCTTAGTCGAAACGGGTTTTAGTACAGTAAGTACAATGTCACTACCGGTAAGCCTTAACCTGCCTGACAGCATCAAAAAGAGGACCACAATGGAAATAGTCTGTAAAACTTTTTGGGTGGTCCTCTAGAATTTTCAATGCAATGTATAGGCTACACGTGTGGTAGAGGTGTGGTTTTGAATGATCAAATAAATCAAATGATAAACCCCAGGGTAGCTACAGTCAGCCTCCTCTGTCCAGTCTTATCACCCCCCCCCCCCCCCCCCCCCCCCTCACCTTGTGGTTCATGATCTTGCCGTAGGTCTCCACTAGGGACTCGGCGTAGAAGGGGGTTTCCCCGTACAGCATCTCGTACATGCAGACCCCCAGGGACCACCAGTCACACTCTGGACCGTACTTCCCCTTCCCATCCTCCATCGCCTGCAGGATCTCCGGAGAGATGTAGTCTGGGGTCCCCACGGCAACTGACGACTGGACCTGAGGGAGACCAGGCACAGGAGATGAATGGATTAGTGAGTGGATGGATAGAGGCATAGACGCAGCGATGGATGGCATGGGGGACAAACCATAGAAAGAAAATCATACATTATTAAAGGGATACTGTGTGATTCTAGCAGTTAAGCCTAAGCCAATTTTCTACTTGCCCAGTGTCAGACGAACTTGTGAATACCATTTTTATGTCTCTGCGTGCAGTATGAAGGAAGTCTTTCGCGAGCCAATGCTAACTAGCATTAGTGCAATGACTGGAAGTCTACAGGTATGGCAGCATACTCATAGCATTGGCTCGTGAATCTACCTCTAACTTCCTTCAAACTGCACAAATCCCTTTAATGTTAGAGAAATAATCTGGTGTTGTTAATTGCGCGTCTACAGTGTGTTTGGAGTCAAATATGTCCACCACACCAAAACAAGGCCATGCCATAGAGTACATACTAAATAACATCCTTGAGACTAGGCCAAAGAAGCACCAGTCACCGCAGCTTTAGAGAGGCGGATCCTCTAAGGTCACAATGTATTCATCAAAGCCACATAGCCAACCACCTCGGAGCAGCTTAATTAGCGGAAGAGTCTTAACCACAGGCACAGCCATGAAATCAGACACAGAGAAGGCCTAAAGGGGCTTCAGCCACAGGGGAGGCCTAGAGGGGCCCAGGGTTTGATGGGGCGGTGGTTGGTGGTTTTTGGAGGTGTTTGGGTTGTGTGCATATATATATATAGTTTGGGCACAACTACTCATTCCAGAGTTTTTCTTAATTTTTTACCATTTTCTACATTGTAGAATAATAGTGAAGACATCAAAACTATGAAATAACACAGTAACCAAAGAAGTGTTAAAACAAATAAAAACATGTATTTTTATCTGAGATTATTCAAACTAGCTACCCTTTGCCTTGATGACAGCTTTGCACACTCTTGGCATTCTCTCAACCAGCTTCATGGGGTAGTCACCTGGAATGCATTTCAATTAACAGGTGTGCCTTGTTAAAAGTAAATTTGTGGAATTTCTTTCTTAATGCATGAGCCAATCAGCTGTCTTGCGACAAGGTAGGCGAGGTATACAGAAGACAGCCCTATTTAGTAAAAGACCAAGTCCATATTATGGCAAGAACAGCTCAAATAAGCAAAGAGAAACGACAGTCCATCATTACTTGAAGACATGAAGGTCAGTCAATCTGGAAAAGAACTTTGAAGTTCCTTCAAATGCAGTCACAGAAACCATCAAATGCTATGATGAAACTGGCTCTCATGAGGACCGCCACAGTAAAGAAAGACCCAGAGTTACCTCTGCTGTATGAATCAGGCATTCATGGTCGAATTGCTGTAAAGAAACCACTACTAAAGGACACCAATAAGAAGAAGAGACTTGATTGGGCAAAGAAACACGAGCAAAGGACACGAGCAACCGCCATAAAATTAGACCGGTGGAAATCTGTCTTTTAGTCTGATGAGTCCAAATGTAAGATTTTTGGTTCCAACCGCCGTGTCTTTGTGAGACACAGAGTAGCTGAACGGATGACCTCCGCATGTGTTCAAGTAACAGACATATCAACATCAACTGAAAAACAGCTTCTATCTCAAGGCCATCAGACTGTTAAATAACCATCACTAGCACCTTAGAGGCTGTTGCCCTATATACATAGACTTAAAATCACTGGCAACTTTAATAATGTTTACATATTTTGCATTACTCATCTCATACAGTTGATGTCGGAGGTTTACATACACTTAGGTTGGAGTCATTAAAACTTGTTTTTCAACCACTCCAGAAATTTCTTGTTAACAAACTATAGTTTTGGCAAGTCGGTTAGGACATCTACTTTGTGCATGACACAAGTCATTTTTCCAACAATTGGCAGATTATTTCACTTAAAATTCACTATATCACAATTCCAGTGGGTCAGACGTTTACATACACTAAGTTGACTGTGCCTTTAAACAGCTTGGAAAATTCCAGAAAAGTATGTCATGGCTTTAGAAGCTTCTGATAGGCTAATTGACATAATTTGAGTCAACTGGAGGTGTAACTGTGGATGTATTTCAAAGCCTACCTTCAAACTCAGTGCCTCTTTGCTTGACATCACAGGAAAATCTAAATAAATCAGTCAAGACCTCAAAAAAAATTGTAGACCTCCACAAGTCTGGTTCATCCTTTGGAGCAATTTCCAAACGCCTGAAGGTACCACGTTCATCTGTACAAACAATAGTACGCAAGTATAAACACCATGGGACCACACAGCCGTCAAACCACTCAGGAAGAAGATCTGTCGCAGAGATGAACGTACTTTGGTTTGAAGAATGCAAATCAATCCCAGAACAACAGCAAAGGACCTTGTGAAGATGCTGGAGGAAACATGTACTAAAGTATCCATATCTACAGTAAAACAAGTCCTATATCGACATAACCTGAATGGCCGCTCAGCAAGGAAGAAGCCACTGCTCCAAAACCGCCATAAAAAAGCCAGACTACGGTTTGCAACTGCACATGGGGACAAAGATCATACTTTTTGGAGAAATGTCCATTGGTCTGATGAAACAAAAATAGAATTGTTTGGCCATAATGACCATCGTTATGTTTGGAGGAAAAACGGGGAGGGTTGCAAGCCGAAGAACACCATCCCAACCGTGAAGCACGGGGGTGGCAGCATCATGTTGTATGGGTGCTTTGCTGCAGGAGGGACTGGTGCACTGCACAAAATAGATGGCATCATGAGGATGGAAAATTATGTGGATATATTGAAGCAACATCTCAAGACATCAGTCAGGAAGTTAAAGCTTGGACGCAAATGGGTCTTCCAAATGGACAATGACCCCAAGCATACTTCCAAAGTTTTGACAAAATGGCTTAAGGACAACAAAGTCAAGGTATTGGAGTGGCCATCACAAAGCCCTGACCTCAATCCTATAGAAAATGTGTGGGCAGAACTGAAAAAGCATGTGTGAGCAAGGAGGCCTACAAACCTGACTCAGTTACACCAGCTCTGTCAGGAGGAATGGGGCCAAAATTCACCCAACTTATTGGAGGAAGCTTGTGGAAGGCTACCCGAAACGTTTGACCCAAGTTAAACAATTTAAAGGCAATGCTACTGTCATGACGTTGCCTGCGTGGGTATAGCAAACCCCATCCCCCTCTCCCTGCCTCTCCCTTTCCACCACAACCCATGCGGTGATCACAGAGAGATGTCGTAAATTCCTGAGAATCTCCCCACCACAAACAGTATTAAGACAGAGGGTAAACTTTCAGGACAAAGGAATTCTCTTCCACCTCACAGAACTTGAGGTACGAACATATTTCATGTTCCTGCCAAAGTAGGAAAGATTGGTGAAGATCCTAGCTATTAACATGTCCATTTGTCCCCATGTGGGAAACTCAGGAGAGACTGTGGGACCACATTACCATACCGCTGTTTATATAATAACCTCAGATATGAGGTTTACATCTGTTTGTTGTATAAAATGAATGAGTGAGTATGATACTGTTTGTATAATTGTGTAATATGATTTTGGACTGTTTAATTAAGAAAAATACAAATACCTTTTTGATTTGAACTAAATCCAAGGACCGCCCTGAGCCCAGTATGGGTCAGAGACCATGGAACCACCCCTCTCTGCTATCTGAATAAAACCCAACTCCTAAGAAATTACCATTAAGACCATGTTTCTCTCAATCACGAGAGGACAAAGGTTGCAGACCAGCTTACCTCGATAACGAGAGGGCCAGGGTTTGAGACCAGACTGCTGAATCTTTTAACCATCCCACGTGGTTAAAACTCTTATACGAATCATAACAAGTCTTTGATATTGACTTCTAGTCTGCAGCTAGGAATTCGGTATCATTGAACGCGAAGAAAGACAACCGCCGAAACAATCATTCTATAACGAATGTCCCTCTGAACAATCCACAATAGCCAAGACAGAGACCGACGAATCTCCAACAAAAACGAACTTCTCTCCAACGATCAAGACGACACACACACTGAACGTAACTATATATATATTGATTGCAATTGTTCCCGAATGAGTGAGCGTTCATGTGTAAGGATTAGCATGTCAATTGTTATAGTTATGGACTCTGTAGTGAATTATTAGTCGAACGCAACTTTCCCTTTGTCTAACAGCCGCCATGCCGGTTCAGCCCACTAGGGTATATTGCTCCCATCATTTCATGTAACTATTTTAAGTTTGTTTGTTTGTTTATGCATTTCTGTGAATTAATTAGTTAGTAATAAATAAATGATTTAAGACAATTGATGTATGGATGACTCATAGTGAAGACTGGGTTCGTGCAGATAATCAACGATTTACGACGTTTGGAATGAGACTGACGAGGTAAAGTAAATAAATCATTAATTAGAAGACTATTGATCAGATATGAAAATATTTGAAAGGTTATATTGGGAAATTATAACTTTGTAATCTAATAACTTTCCCTGGTGCCCTCGAATTCATAGTTAATTAGTTACGTTATTACTCAAGTGATAGCGTAAGCCCTAATTACAGGAATATATGATAAAAACTATAAGTCTTCAATTTAACGATAGCAAAGACACGACACTACCAAATACTAATTGAGTGCATGTAAACTTCTGACCCACTGGGAAAATGGTGAAAGAAATAAAAGCGGAAATAAATAATTCTCTCAACTATTATTCTGACATTTCACATTCTTAAAATAAAGTGGTGATCCTAACTGACCTAAGACAGGGAATTTTTACTACGATTAAATGTCAGGAATCGTTTAAATGTATTTGGCTAAGATGTATGTAAACTTCCGACTTCAACTGTATGTATATACTGTATTCTATTCTACAGTATTTTAGTCTATGCCGCTCCAACATAGTCATTCAATATTTATACATTCTTAATTGCATTCCTTTAGATGTGTGTATTTTTGTGAAATTGTTAGATATTACTTGTTATATATTACTGCACTGTTGGAGGTAGAAACACACGCATTTCGCTACACCCGCAATAACTACTGCTAAACATGTGCATGTGACCAATACAATTTTATTTGATGTGTGGTTCCCACCGTGAAGCACGGAGGAGGTGTGATGGTGCTTTGCTGGTGACATGGTTGGTGATTAATTTATAATTCAAGGCACACTTAACCAGCATAGCTGCACTGCCCTCCCCTCTGCTACTCGCCCAAGCCTTCCCCATTTCTCTTTCTCCCAAATACAGTCAGCTGATGTTCTGAAAGAGCTGCAAAATCTGGACCCTTACAAATCAGCCGGGCTAGATAATCTGGACCCTTTCTTTCTAAAACTATCTGCTGAAATTGTTGCCACCCCTATTACCAGCCTTTTCAACCTCTCTTTCGTGTCGTCTGAGATTCCCAAAGATTGGAAAGCAGCTGCGGTTATCCCCCTCTTTAAAGGGGGAGACACTCTAGACCCAAACTGCTACAGACCTATATCTATCCTACCCTGCCTTTCTAAGGTCTTCGAAAGCCAAGTCAACATACAGATTACCGACCATCTCGAATCCCACCATACCTTCTCCGCTATGCAATCTGGTTTCAGAGCTGGTCATGGGTGCACCTCAGCCACGCTCAAGGTCATAAACGATATCTTAACCTGTTGGGGATGGGGGCGCTGTTTAGACTATTTATGCTAATTTGGCTAATTTTTTAAACGGCTTCCCACAAAATCCTTGATCGTACAATATGCATATTATTATTATTATTGGATAGAAAACAGTCTATAGTTTCTATAGGAGTTGAAATTTTGTCTCTAAGTGGAACAGAGCCCATTCTACAGCAATTTCCCTGACATGGAGTCAGATTTGAGAAATGTTGGCCACTCTTCTGAAGTCAGTTATAAGGGCACTGTCGTTGCTATGACTATACGGACACTTCTTACGTCTTCCCCTGGATGCCTTTACGTGATGACGATTCCAACGGGGTCGATTGCGCGTTCACAGGCCCTACAAATGAAAAAACCCTGAAGCTAGTCATTCTTTGGGAGCTGCGTCATGAGCCTAGAGGACACCGGCGCGCACCTGTTCCAAGCGTTAGTTTAGCCTGTTATATTTCTCCGGTCATCTTTTCACTCGTTATAGGAGTTAAAAACATCATAAGGTAGTTAATTTAAAGCGTTTTATAGCAATTTATATCCGTTTAGTGCGATTTTGGGACATTTATTTTTGCAACGATGTGAAAAGTTGGGCACGCTTTTCAGTTCATCCCGAACGCAGTTGACATTTCCACATGGCAAGAGGACAGCTTTCCACCAAAAGACGATTTCTCCCAAGAAAGGATCCTTTGCCCAAGATACTGATGGAAGAACAGCTCAAGGTAGGACATTTTTATTATGATAAATCGTGTTTCTGTCGAAACATTTTAGTGGCTTAGGACGCCATGTTTTTTGACGTAGCTTCGCTTGGCGCAAACTGTATTGAAAAGTAAGGATAAATTAAAAAATGTAATAACGCAATTGTATTAAGAATTAAATTGTCTATCAATCCCTGTCCACCCTATATTTTTTAGTCACGTTTATGAGTATTTATGTATAAGAGTAGATCACTGTCTAAGTGGCGCAAGGACTTTTTCTTTACCAGCTTGTCTACATTTCACATTGTCTAACCATGATTTTGGTGGCTAAATATAAACATTTTCGATCAAACTGTATATGCATGTTGTAATGTGATGTTACAGGAGTGTCATCGGAAGAATTCTGAGAAGGTTAGTGAAAAATTTATATCTTTTGGCGATGTTGACTTTTATCGCTCACTTTGGCTAGAATCAATGCTGGGCTGCTAATTGCTATGTGCTAAGCTAATATAACGATTTATTGTGTTTTCGCTGTAAGACACTTAGAAAATCTGAAATATTGTCTGTATTCACAGGATCTGTGTCTTTCGATTCGTGTATGCTGTGTATTTTTACGAAATGTTTGATGATTAGTAGTTAGGTAAACACGTTGCTCATTGTAATTATTCTAGTCCATTTGTGATGGTGGGTGCAATTGTAAACTATGCCATCTACCTGAAATATGCACTTTTTTCTAACAAAACCTATCCCATACCATAAATATGTTATCAGACTGTCATCTAATGAGTTTTTTTGTTGGTTAGGGGCTATAAATATCTTAGTTTAGCCGAATTGGTGATGGCTACTGGTGTTGGTGGACAAATAAAAGATGGTGGATTATGCTAATGTGTTTTTAGGTAATAGATGTACATCTTTACATATTGTGTCTTCCCTGTAAAACATTTTAAAAATCGGAAATGTTGACTGGATTCACAAGATCTGTGTCTTTCATTAGCTGTATTGGACTTTAATGTGTGAAAGTTAAATATTTTAAAAAAATATTTTTTTTGAATTTCGCGGCACTGGTTTTTCAGTGGGGGGGGGGGGGGGGGGGTGTGCCGCTAGCGCCACGCTGATCCTAGACAGGTTAACCGCTATCGATAGGAAACAGTACTGTGCAGCCATATTCATTGACCTGGCCAAGGCTTTTGACTCTGTCAATCACCACATCCTCATCGGCAGACTCGACAGCCTTGGTTTCTCTAATGATTGCCTCGCCTGGTTCACCAACTACTTCTCTGATCGAGTTCAGTGTGTCAAATCGGAGGGTCTGTTGTCCGGACCTCTGGCAGTCTCTATGGGGGTGCCACAGGGTTCAATTCTTGGACCGACTCTCTTCTCTGTATACATCAATGATGTCGCTCTTGCTGCTGGTGAGTCTCTGATCCACCTCTACGCAGACGACACTATTCTGTATACTTCTGGCCCTTCTCTTGACACTGTGTTAACAACCCTCCAGGCGAGCTTCAATGCCATACAACTCTCCTTCCGTGGCCTCCAATTGCTCTTAAATACAAGTAAAACTAAATGCATGCTCTTCAACCGATCGCTGCCTGCACCTGCCCGCCTGTCCAGCATCACTACTCTGGACGGCTCTGACTTAGAATATGTGGACAACTACAAATACCTAGGTGTCTGGTTAGACTGTAAACTCTCCTTCCAGACTCACATCAAGCATCTCCAATCCAAAGTTAAATCTAGAATCGGCTTCCTATTCCGCAACAAAGCATCCTTCACTCATGCTGCCAAACATACCCTTGTAAAACTGACCATCCTACCAATCCTCGACTTCGGTGATGTCATTTACAAAATAGCCTCCAAAACCCTACTCAATAAATTGGATGCAGTCTATCACAGTGCCATCCGTTTTGTCACCAAAGCCCCATTAACTACCCACCACTGCGACCTGTACGCTCTCGTTGGCTGGCCCTCGCTTCACACTCGTCGCCAAACCCACTGGCTCCAGGTCATCTACAAGACCCTGCTAGGTAAAGTCCCCCCTTATCTCAGCTCGCTGGTCACCATAGCAACGCCCACCCGTAGCACGCGCTCCAGCAGGTATATCTCTCTGGTCACCCCCAAAACCAATTCTTCCTTTGGCCGCCTCTCCTTCCAGTTCTCTGCTGCCAATGACTGGAACGAACTACAAAAATCTCTGAAACTGGAAACACTTATCTCCCTCACTAGCTTTAAGCACCAGCTGTCAGAGCAGCTCATAGATTACTGCACCTGTACATAGCCCATCTATAATTTAGCCCAAACAACTACCTCTTTACCTACTGTATTTATTTATTTTGCTCCTTTGCACCCCATTATTTCTATCTCTACTTTGCACCTTCTTCCACTGCAAACCAACCATTCCAGTGTTATTTTTTTTACTTGCTATATTGTATTTACTTTGCCACCATGGCCTTTTTATATATTTTTTTATTTATTTATATATATATTTTGTTTGCCTTCACCTCCCTTATCTCACCTCACTTGCTCATATTGTATATAGACTTATTTTCACTGTATTATTGACTGTATGTTTGTTTTACTCCATGTGTAACTATGTGTTGTATGTGTCGAACTGCTTTGCTTTATCTTGGCCAGGTCGCAATTGTAAATGAGAACGTGTTCTCAATTTGCCTACCTGGTTAAATAAAGGTGAAATAAATAAAAATAGCTACCACATCATTATGTAGGGTTACACCATCCCATCTGGTTTGCTCTTAGTGGGACTATTGTTTGTTTTTCAACAGGACAATAACCCAACACACCTCCAGGCTGTGTAAGGGCTATTTGACCAAGAAGGAGAATGATGGAGTGCTGCATCAGATGACCTGACCTCCACAATCACCCGACCTCAACCAAATTGAGATGGTTTGGGATGAGTTGGATGGCAGAGTGAAGGAAAAGCAGCCAACAAGTGCTCAGCATATGTGGGAACTCCAAGACTGTTGGAAAAGCATTCCAGATGACTACCTCATGACGCTGGTTGAGAAAATTCCAAGAGTGTACAAAGCTGTAATCAAGGCAAAGGGTGGCTACTTTGAATATTAAATATATTTTTATTTGTTTAACACTTTTTGGTTACTACATGATTTCATGTGTGTTATTTCATAGTTTTGATGTCGTCACTATTATTATACAATGTAGAAAATAGTAAAAATAAAGAAAAACCCTTGAATGAGTAGGTGTCCAAACTTTTGACTGGTATATGTCGGCCTACTCACCGTGCCGTCCTCCATGAGTTTGAGGCAGGAACCGAAGTCAGCCAGGCGAATGTGACCGTTCATGTCCATCAAGATGTTGTCTGGCTTGATGTCCCTGAAGGTGACAGAAGACAGAGAGACCAAAGTAAATATACCGATGACTCTGAGAAAGAGAACTAGGAATGGAGGAAGTGGAATAAAATGAGAAACACAAATATCTCAGAGGGGGAGACAGGGAGGGAGAGAGAATGAAAAAGAGCAAAAACAACTTTAAAGCAACATTAGTGAGTGTTTGGTGAGAGAGAGAGAAAAGTAGATTTGGCTTCTGTAGAGAGAGGGAAAGTTTGTTTGCTCCTGGATGCCTTTAGTCTCCCATCATTAAGTCTTGTGTTTATTTGGGCAGTTCATTGCCCTTGCAGCATCTACTGCCAATAGGGCAGACCCCTCACAAGGTTACCCCCCACAAGGCAGACAGAGGCTTGGTTATCCTGTCCAGAACACCCTGTCCCGACCAGAACACCCTGTCCCAGTCCTGACCACTATTCTGATATTACATCCCACTTAATGCAGACAATGTCAAGCCCTTGTCTTCACTAGTCTCCTTATCTATACACCATTGATACACAGTACAGTATAGTAACACTATACTGACAGTACAGTACAGTAACAATACACTAATAGTAGCAATACATAATCAATACACTAACAGTACATTAACAATACATCAGCACACTAACAGTACAGTAACAATACATCATCAATACACTAACAGTAGAGCAACAATTCATCATCAATACACTAACAGTATAACCTTTATTTAACTAGGCAAGTCAGTTAAGAACAAATTCTTATTTACAATGACGGTCTACCGGGGATTCAATCCAGCAACCTTTCAGTTACTGGCCCAAAGCACTAACCACTAGGCTCCCTGCCGCCCCAGTACAGTAACAATACATCATCAATACACTAACAGTATAGTAGCACACTAACAGTATAGTAATAATACATCATCAATACACTAACAGTATAGTAACAATACATCATCAATACACTAACAGTATAGTAACAATACATCATCAATACATGAACAGTATAGTAATAATACATCATCAATACACTAACAGTATAGTAACAATACATCATCAATACACTAACAGTATAGTAACACACTAAAAGTATAGTAATAATACATCATCAATACACTAACAGTATAGTAACACACTAACAGTATAGTAATAATACATCATCAATACACTAACAGTATAGTAATAATACATCATCAATACACGAACAGTATAGTAACAATACATCATCAATACACTAACAGTATAGTAACAATACATCAGCAATACACTAACAGTATAGTAACAATACATCCTCAATACACTAACAGTATAGTAACACACTAACAGTAAAGTAATAATACATCATCAATACACGAACAGTATAGTAATAATACATCATCAATACACTAACAGTATATTAACAATACATCCTCAATACACTAACAGTATAGTAACACACTAACAGTATAGTAATAATACAGCATCAATACACTAACAGTATAGTAACAATACATCATCAATACACTAACAGTATAGTAACAATACATCATCAATACACTAACAGTATAGTAATAATACATCATCAATACACTAACAGTATAGTAACACACTAACAGTATAGTAACAATACATCATCAATACACTAACAGTATATTAACAATACATCCTCAATACACTAACAGTATAGTAATAATACATCCTCAATACACTAACAGTATAGTAACACACTAACAGTATAGTAATAATACAGCATCAATACACTAACAACACATCCTCAATACACTAACAGTATAGTAACACACTAACAGTATAGTAATAATACATCAATACACTAACAATACATCCTCAATACACTAACAGTATAGTAACACACTAACAGTATAGTAATAATACAGCATCAATACACTAACAGTATATTAACAATACATCCTCAATACACTAACAGTATAGTAATAATACATCATCAATACACTAACAGTATAGTAACACACTAACAGTATAGTAACAATACATCATCAATACACTAACAGTATAGTAACACACTAACAGTATAGTAACAATACAGCATCAATACACTAACAGTATAGTAACAATACAGCATCAATACACTAACAGTATAGTAACAATACAGCATCAATACACTAACAGTATAGTAACAATACAGCATCAATACACTAACAGTATAGTAACAATACAGCATCAATACACTAACAGTATAGTAACAATACAGCATCAATACACTAACAGTATAGTAACAATACAGCATCAATACACTAACAGTATAGTAACAATACAGCATCAATACATTAACAGTATAGTAACAATACAGCATCAATACACTAACAGTATAGTAATAATACAGCATCAATACACTAACAGTATAGTAACAATACAGCATCAATACACTAACAGTATAGTAACAATACAGCATCAATACACTAACAGTATAGTAACAATACAGCATCAATACACTAACAGTATAGTAACAATACACCATCAATACACTAACAGTATAGTAACAATACAGCATCAATACACTAACAGTATAGTAACAATACAGCATCAATACACTAACAGTATAGTAATAATACACCATCAATACACTAACAGTATAGTAATAATACAGCATCAATACACTAACAGTATAGTAACAATACAGCATCAATACACAACAATATATTATACACTTGACATTACATGGCAGCGGAAGGATGCGATTAAAAACAAACCAAAGATAACTATTGTAAAATACATTGTGTCCGTAAAATGTATATAGTGTGTACTGTATAAAATGGAAGTAGAAACCTACGTGTTGATGTCCATTAGCCTCAAACAAACGTTTTCTGTAGTTGTGGATCAGACCTGCACAACGGTCGGGAGGAATTTTGGACCATTCCTCTTTACAAAACTCTTTCAGTTCAGCAGTATTCTTGGGATGTCTGGTGTGAACTGCTCTCGAGGTCATGCCACAGCATCTCAATCGGGTTGAGGTCAGGACTCTGACTGGGCCACTCCAGAAGGCATATTTTCTTCTGTTGAAGGCATTCTGTTGTTGATTTACTTCTGTGTTTTGGGTCGTTGTCCTGTTGCATCACCCAACTTCTGTTGAGCTTCAATTGACGGACAGATAGCCTAACATTCTCCTGCAAAATGTCTTGATAAACTTGGGAATTCATTTTTCTGTCGATGATCGCAAGCTGTCCAGGCCCTGAGGCAGCAAAGCAGCCGCAAACCATGATGCTCCCTCCACCATACTTTACAGTTGGGATGAGGTTTTGATGTTGGTGTGCTGGGCCTTTTTTTCTCCACACTGTGGTGTGTTCCTGCCAAGCAACTCAACTCTAGTTTCATCTGTCCACAGAATATTTTGCCAGTAGCGTTGTGGAACATCCAGGTGCACTTTTGAAAACTTCAAACGTGGAGAATTTGTTTTTTTTTGGACAGCAGTGGCTTCTTCTGTGATGTCCTCCCATGAACACCATTCTTGTTTAGTGTTTTACATATTGTAGACTCGTCAACAGAGATGCTAGCATGTTCCAGATATTTCTGTAAGTCTTTAGCTGACACTCCAGGATTCTTCTTAACCTCATTGAGCATTCTGCGCTGTGCTCTTGCAGTCATCTTTGCAGGACGGCCACTCCTAGTGAGAGTAGCAGCAGTGCTGAACTTTCTCCTTTTATAGACAATTTGTCTTACTGTGGACTGATGACTTTTGTAACCCTTTCCAGCTTTATGCAAGTCAACAACTTTTCATCTTAGATCTTCTGAGATCTCTCTTGTTCGAGGCATGGTTCACATCAGGCAATGCTTCTTGTGAATAGCAAACTCAAATTTTGTGAGTGTTTTTTATAGGGCAAGGCAGCTCTAACCAACATCTCCAATCTCGTCTCATTGGTTGGAATCCAGGTTAGCTGACTCCTGACCCAATTAGCATTTGAAGAAGTCATTAGCCTAGGGCTTCACATACATTTTCCAACCTACACTGTGAATGTTTAAATTATGTATTCAATATAGTTTAATCACACTGTTTGTCTATTGTTGTGACTTAGATGAAGATTAGATCAAATTCGATGACCAATTTATGAAAAATCCAGGTAATTCCAAAGGGTTCACATACTTTTTCTTGTCCCTGTATATATTTTTTTACCCTTAGGCAAGTCAGTTAAGAACAAATTCTTATTTACAATGACGGCCTACCGAGGAACAGTGGGTTAACTGCTTTGTTCAGGGGCAGAACGACAGATTTTTACCTTGTCAGCTCGGGGATTCGATCCAGCAACCTTTCAGTTACTGGCCCAACGCTCTAACCACTAGGCTACCTGCCGCCCAAGACCATACACACAGACAGACATTCTCTGATACCCAGCATCTCTAACAAACTGAAATGACTCCACATGTTCTATGAATGTTAATCTTCAGTACAGAGCAGCACATAAAAGCACTGTAGAAGCTACTGACAGGTCCTTCCTCAACTGTTAACAGTCAACATCACATGAAGGGCCTGCTCCTACTTTATAGCAGCTTCTAACTGAATCAGCTTCCTATTAAAGTTACACATTTAGACAGTGCCTGATGATCATATTTACCTCTGAATCAGCTTCCTATTAAAGTTATATTTTTAGACTGCCCATCTTTCCCATTTATAAGGGTCTGGTTTAGAAGCATGGGGGAGTCAGAGCAGTGCCTGATGGGAGTGGTGAGGGGACTAGTTGGGAGGGAGGAGTGTAGGGGTGAGTATGGGGGTACACCCTGCCTTGGGAGGGAGGGGTGTAGGGGAGAGTATGGGGGTACACCGTGCCTTGGGAGGGATGGGGTGTAGCGGGGAGTATGGAGGTACACACTGCCTTGGGAGGGATGGGGTGTAGGTGGGAGTATGGGGGTACACCCTGCCTTGGGAGGGATGGGGTATAGGGGGGAATATGGGGGTACACCCTGAATTGGGAGGGATGGGGTGTAGGGCGGAGTATGGGGGTACACCCTGCCTTGGGAGGGATGGGGTGTAGGGGGGAGTATGGGGGTACACACTGCCTTGGGAGGGATGGGGTGTAGCGGGGAGTATGGGGGTACACCCTGCCTTGGGAGGGAGTGGCGTAGGGGCGAGTATGGGGGTACACACTGCCTTGGGAGGGAGTGGTGTAGGGGGACTATGGTGGTACACCCTGCCTTGGGGTATAGGGGTGTACCTCCTGCTGATAAGCAGCCACAGTTAAACAGAAGCTCTGGCTGCATGAGGATTTGGAGGGGAAAAGGGAGAGAGGGGAGGTTCCCTGGACCCAAAGAACAAAGGCTTCTCTCTGGACAGCAGGATAATGAGATAGCGGCCCAAAATGACACACTATTCCCTACATACTGCTCTACTTTTGACCAGAGCCCAATAGGGCCTGGTCAAAAGTAGTGCACTAAATAGGGAATAGCGCCTGGTGGCATTTGGGACTTGCCCCGAGAGACAAAGAGAGAAGGAGCTTTTCCTTTCATGTTGAATCAAGTCAATGGGATAAAAGGTAGACCAACGGGACACCCCCCCTACAAAGTAGACCTACTAACAGACGGCTCAAGTCTAGCTAAAATGATACAATGAAGTCATTTCTGTTTTGTTCCTTCTCCACCAACCATGTGTGTTCCCACTGACTATTAAAACCTACCCAAACCAGAAACCATGAATAGACGGCAGCATATGCACAAAACGTAAAGCGCAAAATGCTGTATTTAACCATGGCAAGGTGACTAGGAATATACACCCGCAATAACATCTGCTAAATATGTGTATGTGACCAATAACATTTGATTTGACTCAATACTGACATGCATTATCTTCAGAACAAACTCTTTTCCCAGTGTGCACCTGCGCTAAGCTCTACTTAACACCTCTGTGGGTGTCTTTTAACCTCTCACTTTCCTGATAGGCTCAGACCTGGCCCTAGCGTGCGTGCGTGTGGGTCTTGTCATCCAGCATCCCGTCATGAGTTCCTCCTCCAGATAAACCCAGTGAAAACCTGAGCAGAGATCAAACAACATGGCTACCACCTCTCTTCCCCCTCCCGCTGTCTCTTTCTCTTGCCTCATCTCTACCTCCCTCTGTCACCCGTGTCTTTATCCACCCCCCCAACCCATGTTCAATTCAAAGGACTTTATTGGGAAACATTTGTTTACACTGCCAAAGCAAGTGAAATAGATAAACCAAAGTGAAATAAATAATACAAGTGGAACAGTAAACATACTCACTAAAGTTAGGAATAGAGACATTTCAAATGTCATATTATGGCTAATAAGCTGTTGTAACAAGGTGCAAATAGTTAAAGTACAAAAATATGGGATGTATTTACAATGGTGTTTGTTCTTCACTTGTTGCCCTTTTCTTGTGAAAACATGTCACATCTTACTGCTCTGATGGACATACCCTTCCTCTCCTACCCTCCCTGTCTCTCCCACCCTCTCTCTCTCTCGTCCTCCCTCCCTTCCAGTAGGGCTGCGGTGACGTGACTGTTGGGGGCGTGGCTAATTGGTCTGCTCTGTCCCAGGCAGGGCAGGGCTCCTGAAGTCTTAAGGCTGAGAATAGAGGGAGGTAATCTTCTTTAAGACCTCACCAGCATCCATCTGTAAGGGCCATCTGGCCGCCAAGACAACACACACACACTGTGTCTCCTCAGAGAGACAGGGACCGAGTTAAGGACACACACACACTGTGTCTCCTCAGAGAGACAGGGACCGAGTTAAGGACACACACACACACTGTGTCTCCTCAGAGAGACAGGGACCGAGTTAAGGACACACACACACAGGGCTCTATGGGACCTCATCACCACTGTTTGGACGCACGCGCATACAGATACCGTGTATACTCACCATTGGCCGCTGCTAATTCATGTACCATTCATGACCCTTTCTACAACAGGGCATTGTTCCTGCCACTGTTAACATGGTGGCTGCAGGGTCTTTGATAGATGACATTAACAGGTAATGAGATGTCTGTGGCCAGTGGTCGGTCTGATGAAAGAGATTGGGCTCTTAGATCAGGAGGTGGAAACAGGGCTGTGGAGCCCACATGGTTCTGATCAGTAATAACACACACATATGGCCCTGATCAATAGATGTCAACACACACACACAATGAGACACACACAGGCCAGATGAGGGCCCTGCTAACAGAGAGCTGGGCCATGCTGAGTTGGTCTGTTAGTCTCTGGGGAGGCCATGCAGATCACTGACCCTGATCAGCTTCACACACAGTCCACCACACACACACACTAATGAGGAGGGGGCAGCCACTACACTATTTTCTTAGTTAATTGAACCTTTAATTCTCCTTGGCAAGGTATTGTCTTCAACATAAAACAGTGAGCTATGTTTGTGGTACTGACAAGGCATTATGCTTACAGCGGCACAAGCATGTCCACGACTGAACCTCTTGACTGACCGAGACCATTTCTATAACTAGGCCATCCTTACTTCACAAATGTGGCCTATATGCACTGATTCAAGCTATTCTAATTGGCCTTATGTTGGAGAAATTACAGGGTTAATGCATTGTCCTTTCAGTCACACCCACACAGAGAACACACCCTTCTCAGGGGACCTTCTGTTAATGTCTCCACCCTCCACAAACCAAGCGAGCCAATCTCTCCCGAGAGGGGGAACCCACCACAACCCCCATACATACACCCTGTCATTACCAGCCCAAAATGTCTCAGAGGGCATCAAAGGGGAACGAGACGACCACCGCCGCCCCCCCGCCCAGACTCCACGTAAAACACCATACAATTAGTGGGTCCCCATCTCAACACTGAGTCTATACTGCTGCTGTGCTATGGGACAATCAATGTTACTATAGGGCCAGCACGGCACACCCTAGCCCCTGGGCTCTCTCTCAAATCGTTCATCTGAGGCTTCTTCAGCGTCAACACTGTCATTATGTAGATGAGGCCTGGTGACCACTTCCTGTGTGTCAGAGGGAAGAGTGGTTCCTACCACACAGCCTTTGAGGCAGAGGGGTTCTCCTATTGGCTGTCGCGTCCCTTATGACAAAACTCCCTCACAGCCAGGGCGTCAGTCAGGGGACCACCACAAAACATCTATTTTTAGAGTTATTTTCTTTCATACAATCCAGTGAATGTGACCTTACATACACTAAAAGTTTAAGAACATCTACTCATTCAAGGGTTTTTCTTTATTTTGACTATTTTCTACATTGTAGAATAATAGTGAAGACATCAAAACTATGAAATAACACACATATGGAATCGTGTAGTAACCAAAAAAGTGTTAAACAAATCAAAATATATTTTATATTTGAGATTCTTCAAACTAGCCACCCTTTGCCTTGATGACAGCTTTGCACACTCTTGGCATTCTCTAAACTAGCTTCATGAGTTAGTAACCTGGAATGCATTTCAATTAACAGGTGTGCCTTCTTAAAAGTTAATTTGTAGAATTTCTTCCCTTCTTAATGCATTTGAGCCAATCAGTTGTGTTGTGACAAGGTAGGGAGGTATACAGAAGATAGCCCTATATGGTAAAAGGCCAAGTCCATATTATGGCAAGAACAGATCAAATAAGCAAAGAGAAACGACAGTCCACCATTACTTTAAGACATCAAGGTCAGTCAATCTGTAAAATGTCAAGAACTTTGAAAGTTTCTTCATGTGTAATCGCAAAAACCATCAAGTGCTATGATGAAACTGGGTCTCATGAGGACCACCACAGGAAAGGAAGACTCAGAGTTACCTTTGCTGCAGAGGATAAGTTCATTAGAGTTACCAGCCTCAGAAATTGCAGCCCAAATAGATACTTCACAGAGTTCAGGTAACAGACATCTCAACATCCACTGTTCAGAGGGGACTGTGTGAATCAGGCCTTCATGGTGGAATTGCTGCAAAGAAACCACTACTAAAGGACACCAATGATAAGAAGAGACTTGTTTGGGCCAAGAAACACAAGCAATGGACATTAGACCGGTGGAAATGTGTCCTTTAGTCTGGAGTCCAACTTGGAGATTTTTGATCCCAACCTCCGTGTCTTTATGAGAAGCATGTGGGTGAACGGATCATCTCCGCACGTGTATTTCCCACCGTAAAGCATGGAGGAGGTGGTGTTATGGTGTGGTGTGTCTGCGATTTATTTAGAATCCAAAGCCCACTTAACCAGCATGGGTACCCCAGCATTCTGCAGCGATACGCCATCCCATCTGGTTTGGGCTTAGTGGGACTATAATTTGTTTTTAAACAGGACAATGACCCAACACACCTCCAGGCTGTGTAAGGGCTACTTGACTAAGAAGGAGAGTGATGAGTGCTGCATTAGATGACCTGGCCTCCACAATCACCCGACCTCAACCAAATTGAGATGGTTTGGACAGCAGAATGAAGGAAAAGCAGACAGAAGTGCTCAGCATATGTGGGAACTCCTTCAAGACAGTAGGAAAAGCATTCCAGGTGAATCTGGTTGAGAGAATGCCAAGAGTGTGCAAAGCTGTCATCAAGGCAAAGGGTGGCTTGAAGAATCTCAAATATAAGATATATTTTTATTTAACACTTTTTGGGTTACTACATGATTCCATATGTGTGTTATTTCATAGTTTTGATGTCTTCACTATTATTCTACAATGTACAAAAAAGTAAAAATAAAGAAAAACCCTTGAATGAGTAGGTGTTCTAAAACCTTTAACCAGTAGTGTATGTAAGGTTATGGGCTCCCGAGTGGTGCAGCCGTCTAAGGCAATGCATCTCAGTGCTAGAGGCGTCACTATAGACCAGAAGCTCTGGCTGCATGAGACCGTGTCAAACTCATTCCACGGGGGGCCGAGTGTCTGCGGGTTTTCGCTCCTCCCTTGTACTTGATTGATGAATTAACATCACTAATTAGTTAGGAACTCCCCACACCTGGTTGTCTAGGGCTTTATTGAAAGGAAAAAACAAAAACCTGCAGACACTAGGCCCTCCGTGGAATGAGTTTGACACCCTTGCTATAGACCCTTGTTTGATTCCAGACTGTATCACAACCGGCCGTGATTGGGAGTCCCATAGGGCGGCGCACAATTGGCCCAGCGTCATCCGGGTTTGGCCGGGGTAGGCCGTCATTGTAAATAAGAATTTGTTCTCAACTGACTTGCCTAGTTAAATAAAAGGTAAAAAATTCTCTGCTTCATTAAGGAGGGACAGTTCTCTCTGCTTCATTAATAAGGAGGGACAATTCTCTCTGCTTCATTAAGGAGGGACAATTCTCTCTGCTTCATTAAGGAGGGACAGTTCTCTCTGCTTCATTAAGGAATCAATATTTGGAATAGTTTTATTTAGAGCCACAAAGGAATCAACTATTTGTGGTCATACAGGTGGCTTGGACTAATGAGTCTTCATGAGTCATTAATATAATACTCGTTAACAAACACACGTGTGTGTGTGTGTGTGTGTGTGTGTGTGTGTGTGTGTGTGTGTGTGTGTGTGTGTGTGTGTGTGTGTGTGTGAGAAAGAGAGAGACTCACCTGTGGACGTAATGCAGTTGGTGCACTGAGTCGATGGCCAGCACCATCTCAGCCAGGTAGAATCTTGCCATGTCCTCCGGCAACCTGTCTTCAAACTTACTAAGCAGGGTGAGAAGGTCCCCACCCACATAATAATCCATCACCAGGTACTGCGGAGAGAGGAGGGGAGGAGAGAATAAATCTCTCAGTAGTAGTAGTAGTAATAATAATACTGTACAATAGTGTACAAGTAACATTCTCTGTATTCCTCTAGTGTTCCCCCCACTTCCTCCCTCCATCTTCCAACTTTACTTTCTTCAGGCCTCCCTCTTTCTCCTGGGTCTTTTTTGTCAACCACCCATCGCTCCCTCCTTTACCGTCATCCATCCATCCATCCCTCCTTTACCGTCAACCATCCATCCATCCCTCCTTTACCGTCATCCATCCATCCATCCCTCCTTTACCGTCAACCATCCATCCCTCCTTTACCGTCAACCATCCATCCCTCCTTTACCGTCACCCATCCATCCCTCCTTTACCGTCACCCATCCATCCATCCTTTACAGTCAACCATCCATTCCTCCTTTACCGTCAACCATCCATCCCTCCTTTACAGTCAACCATCCATTCCTCCTTTACCGTCAACCATCCATCCCTCCTTTACCGTCAACCATCCATCCCTCCTTTACCGTCAACCATCCCTCCCTCCTTTACCGTCAACCATCCATCCATCCCTCCTTTACAGTCAACCATCCATTCCTCCTTTACCGTCAACCATCCATCCCTCCTTTACCGTCAACCATCCATCCCTCCTTTACCGTCAACCATCCCTCCCTCCTTTACCGTCAACCATCCCTCCCTCCTTTACCGTCAACCATCCATCCATCCCTCCTTTACAGTCAACCATCCATTCCTCCTTTACAGTCAACCATCCATTCCTCCTTTACCGTCAACCATCCATCCCTCCTTTACCATCATCCATCCATCCATCCCTCCTCTACCGTCATCCATCCATCCATCCCTCCTTTACAGTCAACCATCCACATCCATCCCTCCTTTACAGTCAACCATCCATTCATCCCTCCTTTACTGTCAACCATCCATCCATCCCTCCTTTACTGTCAACCATCCATCCATCCCTCCTTTACCGTCAACCACCCATCCCTCCTTTACCGTCAACCACCCATCCCTCCTTTACCGTCAACCACCCATCCCTCCTTTACCGTCAACCACCCATCCCTCCTTTACCGTCAACCACCCATCCCTCCTTTACCGTCAACCACCCATCCCTCCTTTACCGTCAACCACCCATCCCTCCTTTACCGTCAACCATCCATCCCTCCTTTACCGTCAACCACCCATCCCTCCTTTACCGTCAACCACCCATCCCTCCTTTACCGTCAACCACCCATCCCTCCTTTACCGTCAACCACCCATTCCTCCTTTACCGTCAACCATCCATCCATCCCTCCTTTACCGTCAACCAACCATCCATCCCTCCTTTACAGTCAACCATCCATCCCTCCTTTACAGTCAACCATCCATCCCTCCTTTACCGTCACCCATCCATCCCTCCTTTACCGTCACCCATCCATCCCTCCTTTACCGTCACCCATCCATCCCTCCTTTACCGTCAACCATCCATTCCTCCTTTACCGTCAACCATCCATTCCTCCTTTACCGTCAACCACCCATCCCTCCTTTACCGTCACCCATCCATCCCTCCTTTACCGTCACCCATCCATCCCTCCTTTACCGTCACCCATCCATCCCTCCTTTACAGTCAACCACCCATCCCTCCTTTACCGTCACCCATCCATCCCTCCTTTACCGTCACCCATCCATCCCTCCTTTACCGTCACCCATCCATCCCTCCTTTACCGTCAACCACCCATCCCTCCTTTACCGTCACCCATCCATCCCTCCTTTACCGTCACCCATCCATCCCTCCTTTACCGTCACCCATCCATCCCTCCTTTACCGTCAACCATCCATCTCTCCTTTACCGTCACCCATCCATCCATCCCTCCTTTACCGTCAACCATCCATCCCTCCTTTACCGCTCCTTTACAGTCAACCATCCATCCCTCCTTTACCGTCACCCATCCATCCCTCCTTTACCGTCACCCATCCATCCCTCCTTTACCGTCACCCATCCATCCCTCCTTTACCGTCACCCATCCATCCCTCCTTTACCGTCACCCATCCATCCCTCCTTTACCGTCAACCATCCCTCCCTCCTTTACCGTCAACCATCCATCCCTCCTTTCCCGTCAACCACCCATCCCTCCTTTACCGTCAACCACCCATCCCTCCTTTACCGTCAACCACCCATCCCTCCTTTACCGTCAACCACCCATCCCTCCTTTACCGTCAACCATCCATCCCTCCTTTACCGTCAACCATCCATCCCTCCTTTACCGTCAACCATCCATCCCTCCTTTACAGTCACCCATCCATCCCTCCTTTACCGTCACCCATCCATCCCTCCTTTACAGTCACCCATCCATCCCTCCTTTACCGTCACCCATCCATCCCTCCTTTACAGTCACCCATCCATCCCTCCTTTACAGTCACCCATCCATCCCTCCTTTACCGTCACCCATCCCTCCCTCCTTTACCGTCAACCATCCCTCCCTCCTTTACCGTCAACCATCCCTCCCTCCTTTCCCGTCACCCACCCATCCCTCCTTTACCATCAACCACCCATCCATCCCTCCTTTACAGTCAACCATCCATTCCTCCTTTACCGTCAACCACCCATCCCTCCTTTACAGTCACCCATCCATCCCTCCTTTACCATCACCCATCCATCCCTCCTTTACAGTCACCCATCCATCCCTCCTTTACCGTCACCCACCCATCCCTCCTTTACCGTCACCCACCCATCCCTCCTTTACCGTCAACCATCCATCCCTCCTTTACCGTCAACCATCCATCCCTCCTTTACCGTCACCCATCCATCCCTCCTTTACCGTCACCCATCCATCCCTCCTTTACAGTCAACCATCCATTCCTCCTTTACCGTCAACCACCCATCCATCCCTCCTTTACCTTCAACCATCCATTCCTCCTTTACCGTCACCCATCCATCCCTCCTTTACCGTCACCCACCCATCCCTCCTTTACAGTCACCCATCCATCCCTCCTTTACCATCACCCATCCATCCCTCCTTTACCGTCACCCACCCATCCCTCCTTTACCGTCACCCACCCATCCCTCCTTTACCGTCAACCATCCATCCCTCCTTTACCGTCAACCATCCATCCCTCCTTTACCGCTCCTTTACAGTCCACCATCCATCCCTCCTTTACCGTCACCCATCCATCCCTCCTTTACCGTCACCCATCCATCCCTCCTTTACCGTCACCCATCCATCCATCCCTCCTTTACCGTCAACCACCCATCCATCCCTCCTTTACCGTCAACCACCCATCCATCCCTCCTTTACCGTCAACCACCCATCCATCCCTCCTTTACCGTCAACCATCCATCCCTCCTTTACCGTCACCCATCCATCCCTCCTTTACCGTCACCCATCCATCCCTCCTCTACCGTCAACCATCCATCCCTCCTTTACCGTCATCATATTATTCATTTCATTCCGGCCTCTTCACAGCTTGTGTACATCCCAAATGGAACCCTCTTCCCTATATATTGCACTACTTTTGGCCAGGGCCCTATGCCATTTGGAAGCAACCCTTTACACCCCTTAAAATCAATGGTCATACTTTAGACCAGAGTCGTATTGGCAATAGGTTACGATTTGGGATGCAGACATACCATATATTGAAACCCATATGAATAGAGGGGAAGTTAGTGGAGATCTTACCAGGAAGTTGTCGTCCTGGAAGGCGTAGTGCAGGGTGGTGATCCACTGGCTGTCCCCGTTCACCAGCACGTCGCGCTCCTCCCGGAAACACGCCGTCTGAGGGAGAGGTCAAAGGGTAACCATTATATAAACAGAATGAATGGAATGTACTGTAGCTACTCTCATTGGCACACACTTCGGTCCATCACACTTCGGTCCAACCTGTGTGTGTACTGAATTCCTGTGTCTGCTAGTGGTGGACAACCATAGAATTAATATATTCTATTTCTATCTTTATGAGGAAAACATCGTTTCAGATCCTTTAGGGGTCAATTAAGTATTTTCAATTCAATTACACTTTCTAACAAACTTATAAAATAGTCAAATTCATATATTTCCATCTGTATGAACAACCTATAGCTAGACTAGGTACATTAATGAGGACATGGGTTTGAGAGTAGCGTTTATATTGCAGACAGTTTCCCATGTCCAGAGACAGCCAAACACAGTGGGGAGTTCGGTTCTATGAGCCCGAGGTATGAAAACTGCAAGCCCAGGAGACCACTGTGAACAGCTACACAGACACACACAGACCACTGTGAATAGCTGCCAATTAAAAGAAAAGCACAGCAGCAACAGATATACTGAGTTCAGTGGTCGAATCCCCAAGCCAACTAAGTGAAAAATCTGTCGATGTGCCCTTGAGCAAGGCACTTAACCCTAATTGCTGCTGTAAGTCTCTCTGGATAAGAGCGCTGCTAAATGACTAAAATGTAAATACACTGAACACGATCGCTCTCTCAAACTGCAAATAGGTTCTAAAGTTTAATTAAGTTATGTACTCAAATTCACATTTAATATTCTAAACTTGAGACATGCACATGTAACTGACAATTATATGAACATTTTGCATTGAATGTTTAATGCAATGTTTCTGGAAAAGCCAAGGAGTTACATAACGCTAACTCAACTTAGTATCCAGCCCTGAGTAGTGCTGTAATGCTATGGCTGTTGTTAGTATTTAGCCCAGAGTAGCAAATGCTATAATACTATTGCTGTTAGCATTTACCCCTGCTCTAATGCTATCGCGATTGTTAGCATTTAGCACTGCTGTAACATTATGGCAGTTGTTAGCATTTAGCCCTGCTGTAATGTTATGGCGGTTGTTAGCATTTAGCTCTGGTGAAATGCTATGGCAGTTGTTTGCATTTAGCCCTGCTGTAATGCTACGGCGGTTGTTAGCATTTAGCGCTGCTGTAACGGTGTAATGCTATGGCGGTTGTTAGCATTTAGTCCTACTGTAATGCTATTGCGGTTGTTAGCATTTAACACTGCTGTAATGCTATGGCGGTTGTTGTTACTAGGCAGAACTCACCTCAGCTCTCTTCAGCATCTCCCACTTATTGAGGATCTTCATGGCAAACACCTTGTCTGCATTCTTCACCTTAACCACAGCAACCTACAGGAAAGCATGGGAGAGAAGGAGAGTTTGAGGAGAGAAAGTTTCCATCCACCATATTAATTACATCTTTCCTGTAATGTTCAATAGGACAAACCATGGGAAATAAATCCACTCAGTTCCAGAACGTTTTCTCCCTAATGAACATGACCCACTCCTGTTAGATCAGGAAAGGGGAGTGAACGAGGGCAGAAGGGAAGTGAGCATCTTTGTGGAATGAAACACGGCCATAGAGTCAGAGGAGAAGAGGAAGAGAAAGGAAGGCGGACAGGAAGTGACCTAGGACATGAAGGTAGTGACCCCTGAGACACACACAGCTGGGATCTTTCAGCTCAACGTGCCATAGCCGCACGGCAGCACAGATAACACTCATTACAATGGGTTTGCAGCAAGGATAGGAAAGCTAGCTGGCTAAACTACTGTTAAGTGATAACGTCTCCAACACAACCCCAGTCAGCCCCCATTGTTAGACCTGAGTGTAGTAAAGAGCATTCTTAAAACGAGTTGAGTTGCAACTGTAGCGAGGCCAGAGGACTTCAGCTAGCAGGATTCTTCCCTCCTGCCTGCCTGTCTGCCATCCAGAGGACACAAGAGAAAGCCTTCTTCACTTCAGCTTCCCCACAAGTCCCTCCTCCACCACGGGAGGAATTTAAACCACCAATCATCCCCACAGTTACACACACACACACACAAGCACGTATGTACGTACGCACATACACTCAACGCGCACACACACACGAAAGTACACGCAACACACACAATAAAAAACACACTCTGCCTTATTGGAGTCTGAGATTAAGAAAAATAAGGAGAATGCTAAATTCAACGCAATGACAACATTCCTCCACTGTTTGGGTTTCTCCTGCTGGTCTGATGTGGGTGGAGGAGGAGAGGAGGGGAAGCTTCTTGGCAGTGTCCCTGTGTATAGCGTGTGTAATCCCCCCACCCCGTTTTCTTAGCTTTCACCACTCAGACATGTGTCGGAGCTTGACATGTACGACAGCTCTAGTGTTATAAAAGCAATTAATCAGGAGAGCCGAAACATCACGCACAGACACCTAAATCTCTCTCCCAACGAACAGACAGACGCGGTCTCTCCCAGCTGACTATGACCCTGCTCATAAATGTCCTCTTTCACCTCCGTTTTCAGTTCACACAGCTTCCCACTTCTTACTCTTCCGTAGAGTTGACCATTTCTTCCTGAACCTTTCCCAAATATCCCAGGTTTCTCAGAAATCCCATTTTGAGATTCCCTCCCTGCTTATTACCTTCCGGAATTCTCCAACTGGTATTTCTGAGAGAAAAAACTGGGAACTTTGGGAACATTTTTCAGAAATACCAGTAGGAGGATTCCTTAACCAGAAGAGAATAAGTAGCCTCAAAATGGGATTTCTGAAAAACCTGAGACATTTTCTGGAATTCTGCTGAACTCCTCCGTGGGAAAGGCGGTCATCAGTGGATGTGAATGGTCTCACTTCCCCCTATCTGAGATATCTACTGCTGACAGAGCTCCAGAGTTCCTCTGTGGAGATAGGAGAACTTTCCAGAAGGACAACCATCTCTGCAGCACTCTACCAATCAGGCCTTTATGGTAGAGTGGCCAGATGGAAGTCACTCCTCAATAAAAGACACATGACAGGCCGCTTTATTGCCAAAAGGCACCTAAAGACTCTCAGACCATGAGAAACAAGATTCTCTGGTCTGATGAAACCAAGATTCAACTCTTTGGCCTGAATTCCAAGTATCACGTCTGGAGGAAACCTGGCACCATCCCTATGGTGAAGCATGGTGGTGGCAGCATCATGCTGTGGGGGTGTTTTTCTGCATCAGGGACTATTAATGTAGCAAAGAACAGAGAGATCCTTGATGAAAACCTGCTCCAGAGCGCTCAGGACCTCTGACTGGGGCGAAGGTTCACCTTCCAACAGGACAACGACCCTAAGCACACAGCCAAGACAACACAGGAGTGGCTTCGAGACAAGTCTTATTGTCCTCCTGCCAGAGTCCGGAACCCTGAACCCGATCGAACAGCAACGCTACCCATCCAACCTGACAGAGCTTGAGAGGATCTGCGGAGAAGAATGAGAGAAACTCCTCAAATACAAGTGTGCCAAGCTTGTAGCATCATACCCAAGAAGACTGAGTAAAGGGTCTGAATACGTATGTAAATGTGATATTTCTGTTTTTATTTTGAATAAATTTGCATATATTAATAATTAAAAAAAGTTTTTTTGCTTTGTCAATATGGGGTATTGTGTGTAGATTGAGATCTGAGATATCTACTGCAGCCCTCATTCTCCACATACAACACCCGTTCTGCCAGTCACATTCTGTTAAAGGTCCCCAAAGCTCACATGTCCCTGAGTCGCTCCTCTTTTCAGTTTGCTGCAGCTAGCGACTGGAACGAACTGCAACAAAAAATCAAACTGGACAGTTTTATCTCAATCTCTTCATTCAAAGACTCAATCATGGACACTCTTACTGACAGTTGTGGCTGCTTTGTATGATGTATTGTTGTCTCTACCTTCTTGCCCTTTGTGCTGTTGTCTGTGCCCAATAATGTTTGTACCATGTTTTTGTGCAGCTACCATGTTGTTGTCATGTTGTGTTGCTACCATGCTGTGTTGTCATGTTTTGCTGTTATGTTGTCGTCTCTTTATGTAGTGTTGTGCCTTGTTGTGATGCGTGTTTGGTCCTATATTTATTTTGCATTTTATACATTTTTTACCCCAGCCCCCGTCCCTGTAGGAGAGGCCTTTTGCCTTTTGGTAGGACGTCATTATAAATAAAAATTTGTTCTAAACTGCCTTGCCTAGTTAAATAAAGGTTAAAAAAAAAAAAAAAAAAAAATGGTAGATAACCTTTCAGTTAGTTACACTATGATGGCTTTCCACTGGAATGACATAAGAGGGACTGGCCAGAGACCTTTCAAATCATAATGACCTCATTATCATTAAGTAGATCTAATCCTACAGTCTTTGCCTGCCGACCACTGGAAACTGTTGTTGTGAATAGGCCTGTGATTGTAAATACTTTTAAATTGAATTAACTAATTACACAAATCCAGCCACTTTTTCTAGCTAACTCAAAAGCTTTGATTAGCATGTAGGCTACAGATACTAGGCTATATGAAATGAACTGGCAGATCTGGGCCTGTTGACACAGCACAGAAGGCACAGAGACTTAGGCCTCTTCAACACAAGCTGCTAGAGGAGACACAGTAAACACAGGGGCCTATATCATAAATACAATAAGTTGAGGCAATCAACCGTGAGGCTGTAGCCTGGCACTGGGCTAGAGACCAGGGCTGGGGCACAACCATGTAGTTCTTCCACTCACCGTGAAATAAAACCCCAATAAAAAGGGTGTGAAAGAGGCCATAGGGGCCTCAGCACTGGGCATAGCTCCAACCAACCTGCTCCACCACACCTGGGTTCAAACAATATTCCAAGTCTTTCCAATACTTTGAGCTTTTGCTCTAGCCTACCTGGAGTGCCAGATAGGTAGACTTTGCCGGTTTGGAACTATTCCAGTGGTGTATGAAGCCAGGCAAGCTCAATCAACCACAGATAAAGTATTTGAAATTATTTCAAATAGTATTTGATCCCAGGTCTGCCAGCAGCACAGCAGCTAGCCTAACAAACTATAATATACAACGACCATGTGTCACACATCATGAAACCTTACATAGCTGAGTTTCTGCTGCCATCGCTAGCTACCTGCCTAGCTCACCAACATTCCCCGGGTTTGACATCACACACAACAGAAGACATAATAAAAACGATATTTCAACTCAGGCCCCCAAGCTGTGAATAAGAAAAATAAAGGGTTGGTTTAAGATTTAAAAAAATATATAATTATTTTCTTCTTCCACAATGATGGTGAAGAAGAGATCAAAGCATTATCTTACATGTTGAGTCATGCAGATAGCATGTAGCCTAGCGGCCAGCCTTGCTGCTGAAATCACAGAGCAGGGGTAGACAACTCAGAAAATATTGATAATAATTTGTACACCGCAAATTGAAACAAAAAAAATGATTGTATTTGAAAATAACAATCATTTCATACCTATATTACATCGAGACACCATCACATACATTTTATTTGTGTGAATACTTGGGAACAGATTTCCTAAATTAAAAATTTAGACTGAATTCCTGACTATATTGTATTTGCATGCATTGTTTGGTTGTTGTATTTGTTTCTAAGCCTTATGGAGGCTACACTTAAAATGCTTTGGTCTTTGCTGATGTCTTGCAAGATTTTTTATATCAAATAAACTTCCTGGTGAAATAAAATTATTTAAAAAAAACGTACAATAAAAAAGGCACAAAAAAGGCTTACCTCTCCAAAGGCTCCTCGTCCAATCACCTTGAGGATCTCAAAGTCCTCCTTGTGTAGGCGCATCTGTTTGACCATGGAGGTGAAGGGTTTGGCTGCAGGACAGAGAGAGAGAGAGAGAAGTTAGCATTCTGGGGACTCATTTATAAATTGTGCGTAGCGTAGGTAAATATTGTGTAGGCTACGCCAGTTTTCATACAAAAGTTGGCATTTATACAAAATGTTACTTGACCCGAGAATACGCAAACAATTGTGCATCATCAAGATTAAATACAAAAAAACTGAGAATAAAAAAATATTGCTGTATATTTAAAATGTGACAAAGCAAGTGTCACTAGTAGTGATTTCAGGTGTGTCTCTTCCTGGCTGTCAGCCCTGTATGCTGAGGGGTTAATATAGGGTTAACCTATTGAGATAAGGTTGATATAGGGTCAATCTATTATTTTGACTGCTAAGATCTTGTAGTAAATGACAGTGGTCCGGATGTACAGAGGGCAGTGATAAAATGGTCTATTGTTACCCTCACATTTACCCTAGCCTAGCACTCAGGGCGGAAATGGACCAAAGCTGGAGCCAAAACACAAGCAGCATTTCCCTACTTTGTGGAGAAAGGCCATTCATCCACTTCCTTGTTTACTGGATCGATCCTCCAATAAACCTGAGGTAGACTGCCAGTGGGTTGGTTGGCTCACCAGGGTAGGAATACTGTAGGACCAGGAGATTGTAAAGTTCTATTTAACATAATAAAGATCTATTTAATGCCTATAGGTTTAGTTGTTAGGATTTGGCCTAGGCCTACAGATCTGTGGAGCACTTTGCTTAGGTCAACTCTTTTGCACTTGTACGCAGAACACCTGGTTCACATCAAATTGTAATTCATTCCCTTGTTAGTCTTCCAGCCTGGTCCAGTTATCAAAATCCACGCTGATCCAGAGGTCCCTGGCTCCCCTGTCAGAGGCCCTGCAAAGGTCACAGCCAGCCAGGGGAAGTCCCTTGATCTTCTCACTATCCACAGAGAACAGACCAGACCAAAACACCGCCCCACAACAACAACCTTTACTGATAGGCTACTACTTCATTACTACAACACACCAACAGGCTACTACTTCATTACTACAACACACCAACAGGCTACTACTTCATTACTACAACACACAGACAGGCTACTACTTCATTACTACAACACACAGACAGGCTACTACTTCATTACTACAACACACCAACAGGCTACTACTTCATTACTACAACACACAGACAGGCTACTACTTCATTACTACAACACACAGACAGGCTACTACTTCATTACTACAACACACCAACAGGCTACTACTTCATTACTACAACACACCAACAGGCTACTACTTCATTACTACAACACACAGACAGGCTACTACTTCATTACTACAACACACAGACAGGCTACTACTTCATTACTACAACACACAGACAGGCTACTACTTCATTACTACAACACACAGACGGGCTACTACTTCATTACTACAACACACAGACGGGCTACTACTTCATTACTACAACACACCAACAGGCTACTACTTCATTACTACAACACACAGACAGGCTACTACTTCATTACTACAACACACAGACAGGCTACTACTTCATTACTACAACACACAGACAGGCTACTACTTCATTACTACAACACACAGACAGGCTACTACTTCATTACTACAACACACAGACGGGCTACTACTTCATTACTACAACACACAGACGGGCTACTACTTCATTACTACAACACACCGACAGGCTACTACTTCATTACTACAACACACCAACAGGCTACTACTTCATTACTACAACACACCAACAGGCTACTACTTCATTACTACAACACACCAACAGGCTACTACTTCATTACTACAACACACCAACAGGCTACTACTTCATTACTACAACACACAGACAGGCTACTACTTCATTACTACAACACACCAACAGGCTACTACTTCATTACTACAACACACCAACAGGCTACTACTTCCTTACTACAACACACCAACAGGCTACTACTTCCTTACTACAACACACAGACGAGCTACTACTTCATTACTACAACACACAGACAGGCTACTACTTCATTACTACAACACACAGACAGGCTACTACTTCATTACTACAACACACCGACAGGCTACTACTTCATTACTACAACACACCAACAGGCTACTACAACACACAGACAGGCTACTACAACACACAGACAGGCTACTACTTCATTACTACAACACACCAACAGGCTACTACAACACACAGACAGGCTACTACAACACACAGACAGGCTACTACTTCATTACTACAACACACCAACAGGCTACTACAACACACAGACAGGCTACTACAACACACAGACAGGCTACTACTTCATTACTACAACACACCAACAGGCTACTACTTCATTACTACAACACACAGACAGGCTACTACTTCATTACTACAACACACCAACAGGCTACTACAACACACAGACAGGCTACTACAACACACAGACAGGCTACTACTTCATTACTACAACACACCAACAGGCTACTACAACACACAGACAGGCTACTACAACACACAGACAGGCTACTACTTCATTACTACAACACACCAACAGGCTACTACTTCATTACTACAACACACCAACAGGCTACTACAACACACAGACAGGCTACTACAACACACAGACAGGCTACTACTTCATTACTACAACACACCAACAGGCTACTACAACACACAGACAGGCTACTACAACACACAGACAGGCTACTACTTCATTACTACAACACACCAACAGGCTACTACTTCATTACTACAACACACAGACAGGCTACTACTTCATTACTACAACACACAGACAGGCTACTACTTCATTACTACAACACACAGACAGGCTACTACTTCATTACTACAACACACCAACAGGCTACTACTTCATTACTACAACACACAGACAGGCTACTACAACACACCGACAGGCTACTACAACACACAGACAGGCTACTACTTCATTACTACAACACACAGACAGGCTACTACAACACACAGACAGGCTACTACAACACACAGACAGGCTACTACAACAGACAGGGGAAAGGAAAGACAGGGCTTTCAGTTGCTGTGTGGTATGATGAATACCGATGTCCCTTCTGTGTTTATTTGTATTGTAAGAGTGCGCGTTTTCAACAACTGAAAATAATTTGGGAAATTGCATTAGCAATTACTGGGTTTTCAACAAATATTTCACAAGAGTCTGACATTTTCCTTATGTCCGGCGTCCACATTGTTGGAAGTAGAACGAGCCGACGCTTAGCTTGGCACACACTTCTCACTTTACTTGTTGCCATGACTTCACACACATTCAGCCTGGCTCTGTTCAGGAAAAATATTCTCCAAACATAGGCCCCTGTGAAAAAGGGAAATGCCTGCTGAAATAAAACAAACATCCAGAGAGCTCAACCTCTCCCTTATTCCCCCACTCTTCTCCCAGCCAGCCAGTTAGGCCTAGTTGGAATGGCAGGGAGACAGCCAGTCTGCCCTACCTGGCACACAGCTCTGCTATCACACTCCAATCACTGGCCGGTACAAACCACTGGTATACAGTGCCTTCGGAAAGTATTCAGACCCCTTGACCTTTCCCCACATTGTTCGGTTACACCCTTATTCTAAAAAAAAAAAAAAAAAAAAATCTAAATTTACACACCATACCCCATAATGACATATAGAAAAATTATGAATAAATATTCAGATCCTTTACTCAGTACTTTGTTGAAGCACCTTTGGCAGCGATTACAGCCTCAAGTCCTCATGGGTATGATGCTACAAGCTTGGCACACTTGTATTTGGGGAGTTTCTCCCATTGTTCTCTGCAGATCCTCTCAAGCTCTGTCAGGTTAGATGAGGAGCGTCTCTGCACAGCTATTTTCAGGTCTCTCCAGAGGTGTTTGATCAGGTTTAAGTCCGGCCTCTGGCTGGGCCACTCAAGGACATTCAGAGACGTGTCCCGAAGCCACTCCTGCGTTGTCCTGGCTGCGTGCTTAGCGTTGTTGTCCTGTTGGAAGGTGAACCTTCGCCCCAGTCTGAGGTCCTTAGCACTATGGAGCAGGTTTTCATCAAGAATCTCTCTGTACTTTGCTCCGTTCATCTTTGCCTCGATCCTAACTAGTCTCCCAGTTCCTGCTGCTGAAAAACATCCCCATAGCATGATGCTGCCACCACAGGGATGGTGCCAGGTTTCCTAGCCTAGACGTGACGCTCGTCATTCAGGCCAAAGAGTTCAATCTTGGTTTCATCAGACCAGAGATTCTTGTTTCTCATGTTCTGAGAGTCTTTAGATGCCTTTTGGCAAATTCCAAGCGGCCTGTCTTGTGCGTTTTACTGAGGAGTGGCTTCCATCTGGTCAGTCTACCATAAAGGCCTAATTGGTGGAGTGCTGCAGAGATCATTGTCCTTCTGGAAGGGTCTCCCACCTCCACAGAGCTCTGTCAGAGTGATCATCGGGTTCTTGGTCACCTCCCTGACCAAGACCTTTCTCCCCCTATTGCTCAGTTTGGCTGGGTGGCCAGCTCTAGGAAGAGTCTTGGTTGTTCCAAACTTCTTCCATTTACGAATGATGGAGGCCACTGTGTTCTTGGGGACCTTCAATACTGCATAATTGTTTTGGTACCCTTCCCCAGATCTGTGCCTCGACACAATCCTGTCTCGGAGCTCTACGGACAATTCCTTCGACCTCATGGCTTGTTTTTTGCTCTGCCATGCACTGTCAACTGTGGGACCTGATATAGACAGTTGTATGCCTTTCCAAATCATGTCCAATCAATTGAATTTACCACAGGTGGAAACTCAATTTCGAGTTTCATAGCAAAGGGTCTGAATACTTATGTAAATAAGGTATTTTTGTTTTTAATACATTTATAAAAACCTATTTTTGCTTTGTAATTATGGGGTACTGTGTGTATATTTCTGAGGAAATTGCTTTTTTATTCCATTTTAGAATAAGGCTGTAACACAACAAAATGTGGAAAAAGTCAAGAGGTCTGAATACTTTGTGAAGGCACTGTATATAAACACTGTACCTGATAAAGTCATGAAATTGAAGACAACTGACCGCAGATCAGCTTCTAATATGTAGGTAGTCGCTCATCAGACCTGCTTCAACTGACCCCAAGTCTGCTACGATGTGTAGGGGCTACTAAGGGAGAGGGGTAGGGGAGGAGAGTAGGGGAGACACTTACTGCAGTTCACTGATGAGTGGGTAAAGTGAGGCAAACATTGGCAAAACCACCAAGATGATGAGAAAGTCTATCTGAAAGCCCAGAAAACTAGCCAAGCCACTACTACTACAATTGGCCTGAAGAGAGACCAACTCCCTTTCCTTAAAGCTGACATGCACAGTTGTGCTCCTAGTTAAAGGGTGTCTCACTAGGAGTGTACAGAGCAAATTCCAGCCCAGGACTGACGATATCAGTTACTTCCTAAGAAATAAATAACAGCAGTCAATTTCCACAGAAGGAGCCTAGCATACATTCCGGTGTAGAAAGGCTTATTACAAAGGCAAGCCCACAGCCGCCTTGCGAGAGTGTTGATCAGTCTGATTTATAAATGGAAAGCATTTGTGTGGATGTAGTGAACTTGAACACAAGATTAATTACTAGGCCTAGACACATGCAGTCTCATACATACACAGCGCCAGTGTCGCTCAGATTTACCCAACGATCATGTGCCGATTTGTCCAACAGTGAAGAAATGTACAGTGTGACATCACACCCTTTTTACTCCGAGCTTCAGACAAAGGTCTTCCAGTTCTACATCTTTATCTTCACTATCAAAATATACAGGTCGGCCAAACACAGCAACAGTTGCTATGTCAAGGTGTGGCGCAAGTCAGTTTGTAGTGCTTTAAATGTGACTATCCAACCAAACCGTGACTTTGTCTGGAGCTCTTTCTTTTCTTTGATGGAGAGCTTTGCAACGGAGTTCACTGTTACTAGACAGAGACTGACAATGTCACTAATATGAGCCAATATGAGTGTTTCGGTGGTCAGAAACACCACATGATTTGTGAGTGACTGTATGCAGAACTGGAAAACATGAGTAGGCCCTACTAATCCACAGACGGACTGGTTCAGCCCAGATGCTACTCCTTAGCCAGATCCAGGTCCATTAGAAGAAGTTTATTATCCACAGACACTACGATGCAGCGGAATGAAAATTTGATACTTCTGTAGAGCATAGAAAAGTGTGTTCATTCACCTAATGTCATGGTCAATATGGTAACCGGGCGTCACCGTACCTTTCAATACTGTGTGTTTAGGCCTAGGCCTGAGTGCGTAAGCAGGTGTGCGTGTTCTTTTAAATGAGTCCCTCTCCATATGTGCTAGCCTGCATACATGTGCCAATGTAAATTTGCTCTACCCTCTCTGTACTTGAAACAAAAACAAGTACCGTACAGGAGAGAGAAGATCCTACATCCATTACAGAGAGGGGGGGACATCTGGAAGCCATGAGGGAATATTTATGGCCAGTGAGGTAACAACAAAAAAATGCTGTCTCCAGGAGAAAGACACAGAGACAGACAGACAGACACAGACACAGAGACATACAGATAGAGACAGACAGAGACAGATAGACAGACAGCCAGACACAGACACAGAGACATACAGATAGAGACAGACAGAGACAGACAGGTACCTTCTGCTTCCCTCCTCCTCCATTGTATTACAAAATCTCTTGTGTTGGCATAATATAAAATATAGGGTGATAGTTCTAGCCTTTCACTGGTCACCTAATAAGGGATCTGTATCCAGACTGCTACCTTTCCCCTCAAACTCAAAATGGCTGTATGACCTGAGGACTTGACGGCGTCAGCAGTATCTAACACATTTATACAAAAGCTGCCTTCTCAGTCTCTATTGAATAGGAGATTCTTTATTTCAACTGGACATCCTCGTTAAATAAATGATCAAATTAGGCTATAAATTTAGTAGGGTTAACCGCTGCACAGTCAGTGGTGCCGTCGTCCGGGGAAACCACTGCACAGTCAG
The DNA here is from genome assembly GCF_029448725.1 of Salvelinus fontinalis. Classification (NCBI taxonomy): domain Eukaryota; kingdom Metazoa; phylum Chordata; class Actinopteri; order Salmoniformes; family Salmonidae; genus Salvelinus; species Salvelinus fontinalis. The sequence goes on along the minus strand of NC_074691.1, from coordinate 28,371,306 downwards.
TGGTGCCGTCGTCCGGGGAAACCGCTACACAGTCAGTGGTGCCGTCGTCCGGGGAAACCGCTACACAGTCAGTGGTGCCGCCGTCCGGGGAAACCACTGCACAGTCAGTGGTGCCGTCGTCCGGGGAAACCGCTACACAGTCAGTGGTGCCGTCGTCCGGGGAAACCGCTACACAGTCAGTGGTGCCGTCGTCCGGGGAAACCGCTACACAGTCAGTGGTGCCGTCGTCCGGGGAAACCGCTGCACAGTCAGTGGTGCCGTCGTCCGGGGAAACCGCTACACAGTCAGTGGTGCCGTCGTCCGGGGAAACCACAGCACAGTCGGTGGTGCCGTCGTCCGGGGAAACCGCTACACAGTCAGTGGTGCCGTCGTCCGAGGAAACCGCTGCACAGTCAGTGGTGCCGTCGTCCGGGGAAACCGCTACACAGTCAGTGGTGCCGCCGTCCGGGGAAACCGCTGCACAGTCAGTGGTGCCGTCGTCCGGGGAAACCGCTACACAGTCAGTGGTGCCGTCGTTCGGGGAAACCACTGCACAGTCAGTGGTGCCGTCGACAAAAATAACATGTGTACTTTCCAATAAGCTACTACCCAACCTGCTTCTAACGAGAGGGACCCAAGCAGCTTCTAACGAGAGGGACCCAACCTGCTTCTAACGAGAGGGACCCAAGCAGCTTCTTACGAGAGGGACCCAAGCAGCTTCTTACGAGAGGGACCCAAGCAGCTTCTTACGAGAGGGACCCAAGCAGCTTCTTACGAGAGGGACCCAAGCAGCTTCTTACGAGAGGGACCCAAGCAGCTTCTTACGAGAGGGACCCAAGCGTCAACCATGAAATGTTATGGAAAACGCTGCACACTGCTGTTGATGCTCCCAGGTGATTTTATACAGCGTTTCAACCCTCAGGTCTTCATCAGACATCCATATCCCAGATGGGGTTGGAAGATCCTATATATAGGGGCAGTGCTCAGTGACATCTCTTCCTGAAACAGGAGGTAAAAATATTTTTACCCAGTCAGGCAAATGTTTAGCCATTACGTCACAAATAGCTTTAAAACATCCTGTAAATGACCCAAATTACAGGTGAAAATGTACCCCTTCAGGTAGCAGTCTCCATGTCTCCACTGATGTGAATAAGCCAAGGGGACTTCAATAGAATCCAAAGCATGTATTTTGTCATGTGTGATATATATGCCATATGTCAGCCCATCATCAAGAGGAGGGTGCAACCATTAACAAGTACCTAAATACATAAACATGTCTGGAATCCTGGGAATCACTTACATAGCACGCAAACATGCAACGGAGCACTAAATTGACTTTATTGCTGCACTGCACACCAGTGACACCAGATTTCCAAGAGCTATGTCGTCCCCGTCCCCCCAAGCCTTCCAAAGTACTAGGAGACCAGGGCATGAAATGGGGCGCTGTAACGGTTTTCTTCGGTGGAAGAAGGAGAGGACCAAAGCGCAGCGTGGTAAGTGTCCATAATGTTTAATTAAAGACAATAAACTGAACACTTCCGAATACAAAACAACAAACGTGAAAACCGAAACAGTTCTATCTGGTGCAGAAAACACAAAGACTGAAGACAACCACCCACAAAACTCAACAGAAAACAGGCTACCTAAATATGGTTCCCAATCAGAGACAACACAAAACACCTGCCTCTGATTGAGAACCATATCAGGCCAAACACAGAAATAGGAAAAACATAGAAATACAAAACTAGACTGCCCACCCCAACACACGCCCTGACCATACTAAATAAAAGACACAACAAAGGAAATAAAGGTCAGAACGTGACAGGCGCTTCCCAAATGGTACCCTTTAAAGTGCACTACTTTTGACCACAGGATTACGCAAAAACTCCAGTAAGTCGATGTTCTCATCTTGTTCACAGTTTGTCCGATGTGTAGCAGGGACGTAGGCGTAGTCCGAGCCGGTTTGGAAACGGAACAGGCTGTGCCTCACTTTCGCTGTGGTTAACACACAAACAGGATACTTCACATATGAAGAAAGCTGAGGAGAGGCGGGTGGGGACTAGACAAACTGATTAGATCGGCGTTGGGTCATGACTACTGTAAGGCTACGCATCAAGCAAAATGCCAGCATGATGAGAACATCGGCTTACTGGAGTTTCTGTTTTGGCGTAATGTGAAACACATGACACCTCAGGTCAACATGAACTGTCTGGCAGAGTTCAGCCTAGATTGACAGATACACTGTTTAGTTACACAATTGTATCATTTGGAGGCTACACAAACCCTTTGGGCATAATACTTTTTTAAACATCTGAGACATTAAGGTCTAGACTATGTGGGCCATGGTAGAGAAGTTCTGACAGTACATATTCATTTCAGAGGTCATGGTCAGGAATGTCTCCCTACTGGTGTCAGAAGTGGGATCCTACCTACTGCCACACCGATGCAGTCACTTTAATAACTCTACCTACATGTACATATTACCTCAACTAACCGGTGCCCCTGCACATTGACTCTGTACTGGTACCCGCCTGTATATAGTCTCACTATTGCTATTTTACTGCTGCTCTTTAATTACTTGTTACTTTTGTTTCTTATTCTTCTCCGTATTTTTTTTTTTAAACTGCATTGTTGGTTAGGGGCTCGTAAGTAAGCATTTCACTTTAAGGTTTACACCTGTTGTATTCGGCGCATGTGACTAATAACATTTGATTTGATCGTCTGTCATTACAAACCCCACTGAACACATCCAACTTACTTTATCGTGTTCTTATTTCTTTATCTTGTGGGTTTTTGTTCTACCTTGTCATTTTTACTATTACATTGTTGTTGATTACTGCATTGTTGGGGTTAGAGCTTCAGGAAAGACATTTCACTGAAGTTAACATTAAAAGTTGAAACTTAAGAGAGATTCGTTTAGAGGGGACTTAACCGCCTCGGGGGACTTCTTGAGACATGTGGACCATTCAGGAGGGTGGGAGAGAGAGAGAGAGAGAGATACAGCTGTGAGGGAATCGGCTGGCTTTACTGATAGTAGAACACAAGTGCCCATTTCTCAAATGAAAGAACACATGAGTTTACTGGTCTCTATGAGTCATCCAAGGCCAGAGCCGGGGCCTACATATCAGATTGCTCTGGGAGGTGAAGGGGGTTCCTCAGTCCCAGTCCTTATAACATGCCCCGTGATGGAATCAACTGGATAGAACACAATGGGGCCAACAGCTAAAGGTAATGCTGACCTTCAAAGACGTGTCCGAAAATATTGTCAGTTGATTGCGCTGCCATAACAAATGTAGGCTACATTGACTTTTATGTGGAGTACCTAACAGCTTTCAAGGTGTGAATCAACTAATGTAACCTTGAGAAGTAGGTGAGACAACTCTCTCCCTCCCCAATTAATTACCTAAATGACCTGAAACACAAAGGAAGGCTAGCCTAGCACACCCTGCCCGCTGCCTACTGTAGCCCTCGAGAAGTGTGCAGCAGGTTATCCACCTCGGCTTAAAGGGGGTCTGCTGAACTTCATTTGGCCTCGTTTTTCCGGTCATTAGGAAATGCAGCGGCCATGACTGAAGCCAAACGAGGGGGGGTAATGTGGGTGTTTGTGGTGTGTGTGTGCACGTGGCAAGCGTTTGAATATTCACTCCGCCAAAACAGTACAGTTTCAGTCACTCACCTTTCTAGATAACTTGAAACAGTCTAACCAGGTCTTGTGTGTTGAAGTCAGCTAGTGCTAGTCAACTTCTTTTGCCAATTACATTCTGCAAGCTTAGCTGGCAAAGTTGGTTTCACATTGGAAAGCCTCTCTCAGGGTTTAGTTAGGGACCATCAAGAAATGACAATGTAAATGGGACAATATTTTTATGTTGCACATCTTTTCCACCATCCATAGAATCTTATTCATTAAGATCCAAAAGTCCAAACTGACCCTAGATCACTACCTGGGGATAGTGGAGGACGGTGTAAGGGCTCAGACACAGCAATAGCGTTTGGTGGACGAGAGTACTTAGCACCTCTGAATGTAACTTGTGAAACTAGTGCGCACCGATTTTACATGTAGAACCGTGTGAAATGCGATGTGCGAGTGCCTTAACACCATATCTCGTACTGAGCTAACCTCTATACTGAATACATCATCACATCAGAACACCAAGTACTACTCTACATGCTAATAACAGGATGTGCTGGTTCCACAATCATGACCTAACCCAGGGAGTATTGGAAGGACGTATTACATAGTACTGACCTGCAAGCTGTCTTCTGTTACTGATACGAAGAAAGGGTTTTAGACCAGACAGTGTTTAAGGACAGTGACATGACAGATGTAGGCTAGGCCTTTCTCTTGGGCCAAGTCTGCATTTTCAGTTCTCCATTGCAGGTGCCTTAGGTTCCGAACAAGGATACAATGTGTACAAAAGAGGTGCCGCGCAGTTGAAACTCTGAAGAATCCTACAACATTACCACGTTCTGCCTACAAGAATAAACGAGGGGGACAAAAACCTATATTTACACTCCTCTGCAGTCCTTCGGTTCACAGCATATCAGACACTTTCTAGGCCACAACCAATCCCTACGGCAGGGAACACTACTAATTATATCTCTCTGAAGGAACTACGGTGTCAATTCTGAAACTTGTAACCATAAGCAGCAAGCATCCCCGAAAATATGCCTCTGGCTACAACCCGGACGTGTATCAACGTGCACCTCGCTCAGGAGGAAGACAAAAGACAAATGTAACTGCTCATAAATTAATTATATTTCAAAGAGAAGATATTTCTAAATTGCTTGTATTAGATGAGTGCCCGAGGTGAAGAAGTCTTTTGACTGCAGTCAGTGGTTGTAACCAGGTTGATTTGAAGGCCAGGAGCTGTTCGGTTCTTGTTTCTGACATAATAACATAATCAAATGACTGAATAACAAGCCAATCTGTGATGCATGCCAACAGTATGTGAGCCGTCCACAACAACATCCCTTCATACCCTGCCCATTCCTCCTATTCTCCTGAGGACAGGCCAGACATGTTTATGTAGATGTGGTCATTACAAGAGTACAAAATCAGATTGTCATAAATAGGCTAATCTTTTTTCACAGCACAGTGACTGACATCACAAGGGAGGTGGTTTGTCTGCGTATAGCTTATTACCATCCTATAGCCAGGTTATAACTTATTACCATCCTATAACCCGGTTATAACGTATTACCATACTCTAACCAGGTTACAACTTATTACCATACTATAAGCAGGTTATAACGTATTACCATCCTATAGCCAGGTTATTACTCATTACCATCCTATAGCCAGGTTATTACTTATTACCATACTATAACCAGGTTAGAACTTATTACCATACTATAACCAGGTTACAACTTATTACCATCCTATAACCAGGATATAACTTATTACCATCCTATAACTAGGTTACAACTTATTACCATACTATAACTTATTACCATCCTATAACCAGGATATAACTTATTACCATCCTATAACTAGGTTACAACTTATTACCATACTATAACTTATTACCATCCTATAACCAGGATATAACTTATTACCATCCTATAACTAGGTTACAACTTATTACCATACTCTAACCAGGATATAACTTATTACCATCCTATAACCAGGATATAACTTATTACCATCCTATAACCAGGATATAACTTATTACCATCCTATAACCAGATATTGCAGGTGTTATTGTTACCACTTTCGTCTGTGCTATAATGGCAAAATGCTACCAACAGTTCTCTGCACTTTTAGTCAATTTATTGCCCCGGCTAAATTGTACAGCTTTTTGAATAGCATTACAGGCCCCATACTTGGCTCACTATATCAGACAGGCTTATTGAGGACCACTTAGGAGACACAAACCTGGACCACACATTTATTTTTACATAAGGATATTATTCACCAAGCAATTAAGGGTACGAATCTAGCTGAAGGGTCTACATTAAAACAGGGCATATGGATGGGTATTATCATTAAGATACCTAAGCATTTACGTCTGGAAAAGCTTTTAACAGGAATTCAACAATACCATTTTTTTAAGTGTGAAGTGATTTTCTAATCTGTAGCCAGAAGGAACAAGGGACTATTTTTTATTTAACTAAGCAAGTCAGTTAAGAACAAATTCTTATTACAAATGACGGCCTACCAAAAGGCCCCCTGCAGGGACGAGGTCTGGGATGAAAAACTAAAATATAGGAACACACACACACACACACACACACACACACACACACACACACACACACACACACACACACACACACACACACACACACACACACACACACACACACACACACATAAAGAGAGACCTAAAATGTGTGAGACTATAAATGGGGTGTGTGTATGGACATGTTATGGGAGTATTAAAGAGCAACTGCCCCTAAAACTAGGGATGTGGAATGGAGAAAAAAAATGTAATGCTTAAACAGCAATTTAAAAATTTAAAAATCTCGTATTTCCGTTAAAACGATATTTCAATATGAATCCACAATGCAGCTGCACTGCTGCCAGCAATGATGTTGGTCTCATGGCGCGTCCCTTTCAGATAGTCAAGCATTGCACCTGTACTACCATTACTGTACCTCATTTCCACGTTGCAAAGTTAGCATTTTTTTCATTTACACTGCATTCAGAAAGTATTCAGACCCCTTGACTTTTTCCACATTTTGTTACATTACAGCCTTATTCTAAAATGTATCGAATTTTTTTCCTTCTCATTAATTTACACACAAAACAGGTTTAGAAGTTTTTTCAAATGTATGTAAATATAACTAAAATAAAAATATCACATTTACACAATTATTCAGACCCTTTACTTTGTTGAAGCACCTTTGGCAGCAATTACAGCCTTGAGTCTTCTTGGGTATGAAGCTACAAGCTTGGTACACCTGTATTTGGGAGGTTTCTCCCATTCTTTTCTGCAGATTCTCAAACTCTGTCAGTTTGGATGGGGAGCGTCGCTGCAAAGCTATTTTCAGGTCTCTCCAGAGTTGTTGATCGGATTCAAGAACGTACTCTGGCTGGGCCACTCTCAGACATTGAGACTTGTCCCAAAGCCACTCCTGCATTGTCAAGGCTGTGCGCTGAGGGTCGTCCTGTTGGAAGGTGAACCTTCGCTCCAGTCTGAGGTCCTGAGCTCTGTGGAGCAGGTTTTCATCAAGGATCTCTCTGTACTTTGCTCCGTTCATGTTTCTCAATGTAGTCTCCCAGTCCCTGCCGCTGAAAAACATCCCCACAGCATGATGCTGCCACCACCATGCTTCACCACAGGGATGGTGCCAGGTTTCCTACAGACGTGAAGTTTGGCATTCAGGCCAAAGAGTTCAATCTTGGTTTCATCAGACCAGAGAATCTTGTTTCTCATGGTCGGAGTCCTTTAGGTACCTTTTGGCAAACTCCAAATGGGCTGTCATGTGCCTTTTACTGAGGAGTGGCTTCCGTCTGGCCACTCTACCATAAAGGCCTGATTGGTGAAGTGTTGCAGATGGTTGTACTTCTGGAAGGTTCTCCCATCTCCACAGAAGAACTCAGGAGCTCTGTCACAGTGACCATCGGGTTCTTGGTCACCTCCCTGACCAAGGACCTTCTACCCCAATTGCTCAATTTGGCCGGGCGGCCAGCTCTAGGAAGAGTCTTGGTGGTTCCAATGGAAGCCACTGTGTTCTTGGGGACCTTCAATGCTGCAGACATGTTTTGGTACCCTTCCCCAGATCTGTGCCTCGACACAATCCTGTCTCGGAGCTCTATGGACAATTCCTTCCACCTCATGGCTTGGTTTTTGCTCTGACATGCACTACCAACTGTGGGACCTAATATAGACAGGTGTGTGAATTTCCAAATCATATCCAATCAATTGAATTTACCACAGGTGTACTCCAATCAAGTTGTAGAAACATCAAGGATGATTAATGGAAACAGGATGCACCGGAGCTCAATTTCGAGTCTAATAGCAAAAGATCTGAATACTTATTTAAATAAATGGTATGTTTATTTTTAATACATTTGCAAAAATTTCTAAAAACCTGTTTTAGCTTTGTTATTATGCGGTATTGTGTGTAGATTGATGAGTAAAAACATATTTAATCAATTTTAGAATAAGGCTCTAATGTAACAAATGTTTGAAAAAGTTGAGGGGTCTGAATACTTTCCAGTCTTGCCATGCTGTCACTTGCCTAACAATTTCTAATTGTTAAAGACGATGACGTAGTGGTGAAGAGCCGACTCCAAAATGTTGATTCCTGGACTCCTTCTGAGTGTCAAGAGCAGAATCGACTCCTAAGAGTCAGCATTTTGTAACGGGAAGGGACGGAGACAGAGGGGAGGGACACAGTATGCAAGTCGGCCACCAGGCAGTCAGAACCATGCACTAGGACCTCCAACCTCAACTGTCGGACCGCGGATCAGATCCGGAACCAAAACAGGGTCAATACGGACCACAGACCCCCCCCCCCCCACCTCAAAATATTATATGTGGGAAGATGACTCGATCGAGCATCGACCCATGGTATCATAAACACACACAACACATGGAAGGAAGCATAGAATTGCAGGTAATGAGCTTTACGAACAGCTAAAAAAATACTCTGCCCAATGCAAAATGTGTAGAATTGAGGGAAATGTGCTTTAAAACTGCAACATTTTATCTCCGCCAACAAGAGGGGTGTGAACAGTTTGGGGTCGCATGGGTTGCGAGGTGGGGGTTTGCTACTACTCCGTAAATTACATTCTCCATCAGGACCTTTGCCACCTAGGAAATGTGTGTTACGGGACCTTCTCCAATGGTACTTGAATAACCCTGCACTAGGCCTTTCTATAGGCAATCAAAAGCTGTATCTTGCAATTTCTTGGCTTCCAATGTCTCCCAACAGCAGTAAAACAGGGCCTATCATCAATGAACATGATACTGACATGCAGCACTTCACTCTCACACAGTATCTGTGCATGTGCACAGGTTCGCGTCATGCTTTTCACAGCATGGTAGCTAGGGAACCAAAACAGCTGTGGAGCCTTGCTCTTAGTTTTTGCGGATATTATGCTGTTTACTTCCTGCCTCGACATACATTTTTCTTAACGTTAAGGATCCTAATTTCATTTAAACGTTTTAACATTCTCACCCTTACCTAGAACCCAACTAATCCCTACAGTGGGGCAAAAAAGTATTTAGTCAGCCACCAATTGTGCAAGTTCTCCCACTTAAAAATATGAGAGAGGCCTGTAATTTTCATCATTGGTACACTTCAACTATGACAGACAAAATGAGAAAAGAAAATCCAGAAAATCACATTGTAGGATTTTTAATGAATTTATTTGCAAATTATGGTGGGAAATAAGTATTTGGTCACCTACAAACAAGCAAGATTTCTGGCTCTCACAGACCTGTAACTTCTTCTTTAAGAGGCTCCTCTGTCCTCCACTCGTTACCTGTATTAATGGCACCTGTTTGAACTTGTTATCAGTATAAAAGACACCTGTCCACAACCTCAAACAGTCACACTCCAAACTCCACTATGGCCAAGACCAAAGAGCTGTCAAAGGACACCAGAAACAAAATTGTAGACCTGCACCAGGCTGGGAAGACTGAATCTGCAATAGGTAAGCAGCTTGGTTTGAAGAAATCAACTGTGGGAGAAATTATTAGGAAATGGAAGACATACAAGACCACTGATAATCTCCCTCGATCTGGGGCTCCACGCAAGATCTCACCCCGTGGGGTCAAAATGGTCACAAGAACGGTGAGCAAAAATCCCAGAACCACACGAGGGGACCTAATGAATGACCTGCAGAGAGCTGGGACCAAAGTAACAAAGCCTACCATCAGTAACACACTACGCCACCAGGGACTCAAATCCTGCAGTGCCAGACGTGTCCCCCTGCTTAAGCCAGTACATGTCCAGGCCCGTCTGAAGTTTGCTAGAGAGCATTTGGATGATCCAGAAGAAGATAGGAAGAATGTCATATGGTCAGATGAAACCAAAATATAACTTTTTGGTAAAAACTCAACTCGTCGTGTTTGAAGGACAAAGAATGCTGAGTTGCATCCAAAGAACACCATACCTACTGTGAAGCATGGGGGTGGAAACATCATGCTTTGGGGCTGTTTTTCTGCAAAGGGACCAGGACGACTGATCCGTGTAAAGGAAAGAATGAATGGGGCCATGTATCATGAGATTTTGAGTGAAAACCTCCTTCCATCAGCAAGTGCATTGAAGATGAAACGTGGCTGGGTCTTTCAGCATGACAATGATCCCAAACACACCGCCCGGGCAACGAAGGAGTTGCTTCGTAAGAAGCATTTCAAGGTCCTGGAGTGGCCTAGCCAGTCTCCAGATCTCAAACCCATAGAAAATCTTTGGAGGGAGTTGAAAGTCCGTGTTGCCCAGCAACAGCCCCAAAACATCACTGCTCTAGAGGAGATCTGCATGGAGGAATGGGCCAAAATACCAGCAACAGTGTGTGAAAACCTTGTGAAGACATACAGAAAACGTTTGACCTCTGTCATTGCCAACAAAGGGTATATAACAAAGGATTGAGATAAACTTTTGTTATTGACCAAATACTTATTTTCCACCATCATTTGCAAATAAATTCATTAAAAATCCTACAATGTGATTTTCTGGATTTTTTTCTCTCATTTTGTCTGTCATAGTTGAAATGTACCTATGATGAAAATTACAGGCCTCTCTCATCTTTTTAAGTGGGAGAACTTGCACAATTGGTAGCTGACTAAATACTTTTTTGCCCCACTGTATGTGGCAACGAGTCAGAAACATTTTGGTCATGAAGTCAGTCTTGTCCAAACCAGAGTTTGGAACTTGTGTGTGTCATAACGGGTAAATGAAGGTTCCGTTTGGATTACAATTATGTCAACAATTCATGCCTCCTTTGCCTACTAACACGTTGTTGCACTGTGTTTTCTGGGAAAAGACTGGGTGACTTCGCTTTGCATGGCCGCTGCCCCGGGCGGGCGGAGACCTCTCCTTAGGAGGACCAATGGAATGGTCGAAAATGAGTAAACCCCTCCCACCCAGGGCACCGGGTCGCACAAAATTAACTCGCCCACTGGAACGTCTTCCCCAGACAAGAGCATTTGAGGTAGATTTCTACATAAAAGGCAGGGTAAAGTGACTAAGCATCAGGATAGACAAGAATAACAGTAATAATAAAGAACAGAGCAGCAGCATATGTGTGTGTGCGTGCGTGTGCATGTGTGTGCATGTGTGTGTGCGTGCGTGTGCATGTGTGTATGTGTGTGCGTGTGCATGTGTGTGCATGCGTTGTCTCGGCATTCATGCGCATGTGTACAGTACCTTCAGAAAGTATTTACACCTCTTGGCTTTTTCCACATTTTGTTGTGATACAGCCTGAATTTAAAATGGATTCAATAGAGATTTTTTTGTGTAAATGGCCTACACATAATACCCTATAATGTCAGAGAAATTCTGTTGTAGAATGTTTACAAATTAATACAAAATAAAAAGCTGAAATGTCTTGGCTAAATAAGTATTCAACTCCTTTGTTATTGCAATGTGCTTAACAAGTCACATAATAAGTTGCATACTTGAAAATCTATGGCAAGACCTGCAAATGGTCATCTAGCAATGATCAACAACCAATTTGACAGACCTTGAAGAATTTTTAAAATATTAACTTTTTTAGGATAGAGGGCAGCATTCAGAATTTTGGATGAAAAGCATGCCCAAAGTAAACTGCCTGCTACTCAGGCCCAAAAGCTAGGACATGCACATAATTGGTAGATTTGGATAGAAAACACTCTAAAGTTTCCAAAACGGTTAAAATAATGTCTGTGTGTATAACAGAACTGAAATGGCAGGCAAAAACCTGAGAAAAATCCATCCAGGAAGCTCTATTATTTTGAAATGGGTGTTTTTCCATTGAAAGCCTATCCACCATATAAATGGTTATGACCCAGATTGCTTTCCCTGTGGCTTCCACAAGCTGTGAACAGTCTTTAGACATTGTTTCAGGCCTTTATTCTGAAAAATGAGGGAGAATGAGCAGTTTCAATGAGAGGCCAGTGGAAAGTCCCCAACCTGTTTGGTGCGCAATCCCGAGAGCGCGCCTTTCGTTGTTTTTCTTTTATATTGAGGACACTATTGTCGGGGTGAAATATTATCGATTATTTAGGCTAAAAACAACCTGATTGATTATAAACATTGTTTGACATGTTTCAACGAACATTACGGATACTATTTGGAATTTTTGTCTGCCTTTTGTGACCGCATTTGAGCCATTGGATTACTGAACAAAATGTGCCAACAAAATTGAGTTTTTTGGATATAAAGAGGGACTTTATCAAACAAAACCAACATTTATTGTGTAACTGGGAGTCTTGTGAATGCAACCATATGAAGATCATCAAAGGTAAGTGATTAATTTTATTGTTATTTCTGACATTCATGACTAATCTACTTGGCTGCTAACTGTTTGTAAGTTTGTGTGTGCTGAGCGCTGTCCTCAGATAATCACATGGTTTGCTTTCGCCGTAAAGCCTTTTGAAAATCTGACATGGCGGCTGGATTAACAACAAGTTAAGCTTTATTTTGATGTATAGCACTTGTGATTTCATGAAAGTTAAACATTTATAGTAGAATTTAGAATTTGGCGCTCTGCAATTTCACCGGAAGCTGTCGAGGTGGGACGCTAGCTTCTACCCCCAAGCCGTAAGACTGCGAAATGGTTACACAGGCTATCTGCATTGACGCTATGGACACTCACAAGACTATACAGTGCCTTGCAAAAGTATTCACCCCCCTTGGTATTTTTCCTATTTTGTTGCCTTACAACCTGGAATTAAAATTGATTTTTGGGGGGTTTGTATCATTTGATTTACACAACATGACTACCACATTGTAGATACAAAATATTTTTTTTATTTTGAAACAAACAAGGAAACTGAAAACTTAAGTGTGCATAACTATTCACCCCCCCCCCCCAAGTCAATACTTTGTAGAGGCAGCTTTTGCAGCAATTACAGCTGCAAGTCTCTAGGGTTATGTCTCTATAAGCTTGGCACATCTAGTCACTGGGATGTTTGCCTATTCTTCAAGGCAAAACCGCTCCAGCTCCTTCAAGTTGGATGGGGTCTGCTGGTGTACAGCAATCTTTAAGTCAAACCACAGATTCTCTGGGCTGGGCTTTGACTAGGCCATTTCAAGACATTTAAATGTTTCCCCTTAAACCACTTGTTGTTGCTTTAGCAGTATGCTTAGGGTCATTGTCCTGCTGGAAGGTGAACTTTTGTCCCAGTATCAAATCTCTGGAAGACTGAAACAGGTTTCCCTCAAGAATTTTCCTGTATTTAGCGCCATCCATCATTCCTTCAATTCTGACCAGTTTCCCAGTCCCTGCCGATGAAAAACATCCCGACAGGTATGATGCTGCCACCACGCTTCACTGTGGGGATGGTGTTCTCGGGGTGGTGAGAGGTGTTGGGTTTGCGCCAGACATAGCGGTTTCCTTGATGGCCAAAAAGGTCAATTTTAGTCTCATCTGACCAGAGTACCTTCCTCCATATGTTTGGGGAGTCTCCCAAATGCCTTTTGGCAAACACCAAATGTGTTTGCTTATTTTTTTATTTTTTCTGGCCACTATTCTGTAAAGCCCAGCTCTGTGGAGTGTATACAGCTTAAAGTGGTCCTATGAACAGATACTCCAATCTCTGCTGTGGAGCTTTGCAGCTCCTTCAGGGTTATCTTTGGTCTCTGTTGCCTCTCTGATGAATTCCCTCCTTGCCTGCTCCGTGGGCTTTGGTGGGCAGCCCTCTCTTGGCAGGTTTGTTGTGGTACCATATTCTTTCCATTTTTTTTAATAATGGATTTAATGGTGCTCCGTGGGATGTTCAAAGTTTCAGATATTTTTTATAACCCAGCCCTGATCTGTACTTCTCCACAACTTTGTCCCTGACCTGTTTGGAGAGCTCCTTGGTCTTCATGGTGCCACTTGCTTAGTGGTGTTGCAGACTCTGGGGCCTTTCAGAACAGGTGTGTATATATACTGAGATCATGTGACAAATCATGTGACACTTAAATAAAGTCCACCTGTGTGCAATCTAACAAATTATTTGACTTAAGGTAATTGGTTGCACCAGATCTTATTTAGAGGCTTCATTGCAAAGGGGGTGAATACATATGCGTGCACAACTATTTTGGTTTTTGAAGTTGTGAGCACTTATTAAACGACTCCGTTTATACCAAGTTCGTTCCCCTGCGCCTGACGTCCCTGCCACCAACACACACCCATTACAGTTACAGTCTTGTCTCATCGCTGCAACTCCCGTACGGACCCGGGAGAGGCAAAGGTTGCTAGGCGTGCTTCCTCTGAAACACAACCCAACCGCACTGCTTCTTGACACAACGCCTACCCGGAAGCCAGCTGCACCAATGTGTCGGAGGAAACACTACACCTGGCGACTGTGTCAGCGTGTACTGCGCCCGGCCCGCCACAGGACTCACTAGTGCGCGATGGGACAAGGACATCCCTGCCGGCCAAACCCTCCCCTAACAAGGACAACGCTGGGCCAATTGTGTGCTGCCCCATTGGTCTCCCGGTCACTGGACTCAAACCCAGAATCGCTATTGGCACAGCCTTAGACCACTGCGCCACCCGGGAGGCCGGTAATCAAGCAAATTTGACGACATGTTTGATGCATGACGCCAGTTTGCTTTCAATAATGTTTTGAACTGGCTAGCTACTGTATGAGCCTTGCTAACTAATCAAGCAAACTAGCTAGCATTTGAGGGCTTCAGCTAACCCCATAAAAGATTCCACCAAGCAACAACATTATTGTGTATTTTCTAGGGCAAAGCTAATGACAACAGATCACCCTCCCATAACCCGTACGACGATGGGCCAATTGTTCACCACCTCATGGGTCTCCCGGTTATGGCCGGCTGCAACACTGCCTGGGATTGAACCCGGTTCTGTAGCGATGCCTATAGCACTGCGATGCAGTGCCTTAGACAGCTGTGCAACTCGGGAGGCCCGTGAGTGCTGTGTGTGTTTGTGTCTTCTATGTTGTAAGGAGGTGCCCCTCATCCATGGTGTCGCAATGTACTACTCCTGGGACAGGGTAAGTAACGAGGGCTTCAACTGTTACACTTGAAAGTAAATATGTACACTGAACAAAAGCAACGCAACATGTAAAGTGTTGGTCCCATGTTTCATGAGCTGAAATACAAGATGTCAGAAATGTTCTACATGCACAAAAAGCTGATTTCTCTAAAATGTTGGGCACATTTTTTTTTACATCCATGTTAGTGAGCATTTCTCCTTTGCCAAGATAATCTATGCACCTGACAGGTGTGGCATATCACAAAGCTGATAAAAACAGCATGATCATTACACAGGTGCAGCTTGTGCTGGGGACAATAAAGGCCACTCTAAAATGTGCAGTTTTGTCACACAACACAAAGCCACAGATGTCTCAAGTTTTGAGGGAGCGTGTATTTGGCATGCTGACTGCAGGAATGTCCACTAGTGCCGTTGCCAGAGAATTTAATGTTTGTTTTAGAGAATTTGGCAGTAGGTCCAACCGGCCTCACAACCGAGGACCATGTGTATGGCATTGTGTGGGCGAGCTGTTTGCTGATATAAATGTTGTGAACAGAGTTCCCCATGGTGGCGGTGGGGTTATGGTATGGGCAGGCATAAGCTATGGACAACAAACACAATTGCATTTTATCGATGGAAATTTGAATGCACAGATCTACTGTGACGAGATCCTGTGGCCCATTGTCGTGCCATTCATCTGCTCCCATCACCTCATGTTTCAGCATGATAATGCACAGCCCCATGTTGCAAGGATCTGTACACAATTTCTGGAAGCTGAAAATGTCCCAATTCTTCCATGGCCTGTACATTCACCAGACATGTCACCCATTGAGCATGTTTGGGATGCTCTGGATCAACGTGTACGACAGCGTGTTACGGCTCCCTCCAATATCCAAAAACTTTGCGCTGCCATTGAAGATGAGTGGGACAACATTCCACAGGCCACAATCAACAGCTTGATCAACTATGTAAAGGAGATGTGTCACCCTGCATAAGGCAAATGGTGGTCACACCAGATACTGACTGAATTTCTGATCCACGCCCATACAAATGTTGTATTCTTTTTTAAAGGTATCTGTGACCAACATATGCATATCTGTATTCCCAGTCATGTGAAATCCATATATTAGGACCTAATGAATTTATTTAAATTGGACTGATTTACTTATATGAACTGTAACTCTTTGAAATTGTTGAATCTTTGAAATTGCTACATTCATATTTTTGTTCAGTATAGATAATGTAAACACTTTGTTTAGAATATCTACATTAGTTCACATATTGCATTCTTCTCATATTATTCTGTAGGCTACTTAGTACGAGAAGAGTGCAATCCTCCTGCATCTCACATCTGCCTGTAGATATTGAACTCCGCCTACTGGACTCATGGGATGAGTAAAACTCAGTCATATCCAGGATGGAGTGTCATGTACTCCACCCCAACCTGCCACCTGACTGCACATGTCTATAACCTGTAAAATATTACATACATGGAAGGGCCTTCATCACCCACTGTAGACTTGATCCACCGTAGACGGATGCTAAGCTACAGGACTGTTTCGCTAGCACATACTGGAATGTGTTCCTGGATTCATCCGATGGCATTGAGGAGTTTACCACATCAGCCACCGGCTTCTTTAATAAGTGCATTGTCGACGTCATACCCACAGTGACAGTACGTATATATCCCAACCAGAAGCCATGGATTACAGGCAACATCCGTACTGAGCTAAAGGCTAGAGCTGCCGCTTTCAAGGAGCGGTACACTAATTCGGAAGAAATCCTGCAAAGCGGCAATACAGTACTGAGGGCGAATCCTACTAAGCCGGCTCGGACGCTCATCGGATGTGGCAGGGTTTACAAACTATCACAGATTACAAAGGGAAACCCAGCCGAGAGGTGCCTACCAGACCAGCTAACTGCCTTCTAGGCTTGCTTTGAGGCAAGAAACACTGAACCATGCGTGAGAGCACCTGATATTCCGGATGACTGTGTGATCGCGCTCTCCATAGCCGATGTGAGTAAGACCTGTAAACAGGTTAACATTCACAAGGATTACCAGGACGCGTACTAAGAGCATGCTCTGAGTGTCTTCACTGACATTTTCTACCTCTCCCTAACCCAGTCTGTAGTACCTTCAAGCAGACCACCATAGTCCCTGCGCCCAAGAACACCAAGGTAACCTTTCTAAATGACTACCGCCACGTAGCACTCACGTCTGTAGCTATGAAATGCTGGTCATGGCTCACAGCAACACCATTATCCCAGAACCTTTGGACCCACTCCAATTCGCATACCACCCAAACAGATCCACAGATGACAAAATCTCTATTGCACTCCATACTGCCCTTTCCCACATGGACAAAAGGAACACCTACATGAGAATGCTGTTCAGACTTCAGATCGTGGACTACAGGAAAAGGAGGGCAGAACACATCCCCATTCACAACAACGGGGCTGTAGTGGAGCAGATCGAGAGCTTCAAGTTCCTCAATGTCCACATGTTTGAACCCATCACGGTCCAAACACACCAACACAGTCGTGAAGAGGGTAGGACAACAGCTCTTCCACCTCAGGAGGCTGAAAGGTTTTAGCATGGGCCCTCAGATCCTCCAAAAAATTCTATAGCATCTTGACTGGCTGCATCACCGCTTGGTATGGCAACTGCTTGGCATCCGACCGCAAGGCACTACAGAGGGCAGTGCGTAAGGCCCAGTACATCACTGGGGCTGAACTCCCTGCCACCCAGGACCTCTATACCAGACGGTGTCAGAGGAAGGCCCTAAAAATAAAAATACTCCACCCACCCAAGTCATAAACTGTTCTCTCTGCTACCACACGACGGCAAGCAGTACAAGAGCACTAAGTCTGGGACCAAAAGGCTCCTGAACAGCTGCTGCCACCAAGCCATACGAACCTCTAAATAGTTAACCAAATAGCTGCCTGGACTATCTGCATTGACCCTTTTTGCACTAACTCTTAACTCTATGCACACACACACTGGACTCTACCCACATACTCACACATACTTACACTGACACTCCAACACACACACAGGCACACCGTCGCCACACACACACTTCCACACTCATCACATACACTGCTGCTACAGTCTATTATCTATCCTGTTGCCTAGTCGCTTTACCCCCACCTATAAGTACATATTAGTCGACCAATTAATCGGAATGGCCAATTAATTAGGGCCGATTTCAAGTTTTCATAACAATCGGTAATCGGCATTTTTGGACACCGATTGTGGCGGATTTTTATTTTTTTTAACCTTTATTTAACTAGGCAAGTCAGTTAAGAAAACATTCATATTACAATGACGGCCTAGGAACAGTGGGTTAACTGCCTTGTTCAGGGGCAGAACGGCAGATTTTTATCTTGTCAGCTCGGGGATTCGATCTTGCAACCTTCCGGTTACTAGTCCAACGCTCTAACCACCTGCCTTACATTGCACTCCACGAGTAGCCTGCATGGCAGGCTGACTACCTGCTACGCGAGTGCAGCAAGAAGCCAAGGTAAGTTGCTAGCTAGCATTAAACTTATCTTAGAAAAAAACAATCAATCTTAACATAATCACTAGTTAACTACACATGGTTGATGATATTACTAGTTTATCTAGCTTGTCCTGCGTTGCATATAATCGATGCGGTGACTGTTCATTTCTCATCGAATCACAGCCTACTTCTCCAAACGGGTGATGACTTAACAAGCGCATTTGCGAAAAAAGCGCTGTCGTTGCACCAATGTAGGGATGCCATCCGTTAGATAAAATACGGAACAGTTCTGTATTTCACTGAAAGAATAAACGTTTTGTTTTCGAAATGATAGTTTCCGGATTTGACCATATTAATGACCTACGGCTCGTATTTCTGTGTGTTATTATGCTATAATTAAGTCTATGATTTGATAGAGCAGTCTGACTGAACGGTAGTAGGCAGCAGCAGCCTCGTAAGCATTCATTCAAACAGCACTTTCGTGCGTTTGACAGCAGCTCTTCGTTGTGCTTTAAGGATTGAGCTGTTTATGACTTCAAGCCTATCAACTCCCGAGATTAGACTGGTGTTACCGATGTGAAATGGCTAGCTAGTTAGCGGGGTGTGCGCCAATTGCGTTTCAATTGGTGATGGCACTCGCTCTGAGACCTTGAAGTAGTTGTTCCCCTTGCTCTGCAAGGGACGTGGCATTTGTGGAGCAATGAATAACGATGCTTCGAGGGTGGCTGTTTTCGATGTGTTCCTGGTTCGAGCCCAGCTAGGGGCGAGGAGAGGGACAGAAGCTATACCGTTACACTGGCAATACTAAAGTGCCTATAAGAACATCCAATAGTCAAAGGTATATGAAATACAAATGGTATAGAGAGAAATAGTCCTATAATTCCTATAATACTACAACCTAAAACTTCTTACCTGGGAATATTGAAGACTCATGTTAAAAGGAACCACCAGCTTTCATATGTTCTGAGCAAGGAACTTAAACATTAGCTTTTTTACATGGCACATATTGCAGTTTTACTTTCTTCTCCAACACTTTGTTTTTGCATTATTTAAACCAAATTGAAAATGTTTCATTATTTATTTGAGGCTAAATTAATTTTATTGATGTATTATATTAAGTTAAAATAAAAGTGTTCGTTCAGTATTGTTGTAATTGTCATTATTACAAATAAAAATTTAAAAAATAAAACAATTGTCCGATTAATCGGTATCGGCTTTTTTTGGTCCTCCAATAAATCGGTATCGGCGTTGAAAAATCATAATCGGTTGACCTCTAGTACATTTCTACCTCAATTTCTTCGTACCCCTGCACATCGACTCAGTAAACTCATATATATATATTTAACTTACCTAGTTAAATAAAAGGTTAAATCAAATTAAATATAGCCAAGCTATCATTGCTCATTGTGTATTTATTCCTTGTGTTACAATTTTTTTTTTTTCTATTATTATAATTTGACTGTATTCTGCATTGTAGGGAAGGGCCTGTGAGTAAGTCTACACCTGTTGTTTACAAGGCATGTGACAATTCAAATTTGAAGACAGAACTTCAGAGAGATAGAGCTGTGCATGTCAGTGTATTAAACAGCCAAATCCATAGATTTGGGCAAATAGACCAATAGAATGTCATTCTAGTTCTGGTTAGACAGCTGAAGTTGTTCTCTACACACAACGGACTGAGATGTGTTAAAGTGTAGGCATACGCTCTTTAGAAGCACATCAATATCATATTTACAGCAGAAAATGTTTTGTCTTTGTAATACGAACACATCCATAGATTCTTTGCTTATGTATCTACAGTCAAGCCGGGAGATGTTTGTGATATGCCCACATGTAACCTACACCTGTATGGATATTACTTCTGGGATCTGTCTCTCAGAAAGATGAGACAAAACTATCCAGTGATAGAATATTGTGTTGTAGGACAGCGGAGCAGTGGAAACATTTGTTTGCCTTCAATCACGGCCGCAGGCATGTCTAAACGAACGTTGATGAAAAACGAGGCCAAATCAGGAAGTGCAGTGTCTCTTTAAAGCATGTCATCCAGCAAGTCTTATGAGGAAAAAGAGGAAAACACACAATAAAGTAGCAGATGAGCAGAGCTGTCAGGCACACAGTCCTGAGGCCCTTCCACTCACCCTGACAGATCCACAGAGAACCAGAGACAGAACCTGACCGAGCCACAGACAGCCCTAAGACCTAAAAGGCACGTTCATGTCAAATAAATCTCCCACCCTGACAGAACCTGACCGATCCACAGACAGAACCTGACCGATCCAAAGACAGCCTAAGAGACATGGTCATTGTCCCTGCAGCACTCTCAGCTCTTCCACTAGGGGGAAAGCAGGGATGAGGTATTGTTCTATATATAGGGGCAGCAGCAGAGACGTCCCTTCCCACAGACAATTGAGATGACAATCAGAGCGACCACAGGATTTCCCGATGATGTGATGGCATGCAAGGGAAGGCAGCGTCACTGGACTGCTCATCTAGCTACAGCTTCCTGTGACTAAGCAAGGAGGATGAGGCCTTAACATCAACTGCTGCACACAGCCCAGTGTAGACCTGAAAATAGAGAAGGTCATCCTCAAAATCATAACACATCAAAAGCCAAGGGCACTCTACCCTCTACCAGAGAAACGCTAGGTGGTAATATAGAATCAGGAGAAGAACCACGGACATTCCAAACACACTGACTGGTCACCATACCAAACACACTGACTGGTCACCATGCCAAACACACTGACTAGTCACCATGCCAAACACACTGACTGGTCACCATACCAAACACACTGACTGGTCACCATGCCAAACACACTGACTGGTCACCATGCCAAACACACTGACTGGTCACCATACCAAACACACTGACTGGTCACCATACCAAACACACTGACTGGTCACCATGCCAAACACACTGATTGGTCACCATGCCAAACACACTGATTGGTCACCATGCCAAACACACTGATTGGTCACCATGCCAAACACACTGACTGGTCACCATGCCAAACACACTGACTGGTCACCATACCAAACACACTGACTGGTCACCATGCCAAACACACTGACTGGTCACCATGCCAAACACACTGACTGGTCACCATGCCAAACACACTGACTGGTCACCATACCAAACACACTGACTGGTCACCATGCCAAACACACTGACTGGTCACCATACCAAACACACTGACTGGTCACCATACCAAACACACTGACTGGTCACCATACCAAACACACTGACTGGTCACCATACCAAACACACTGACTGGTCACCATGCCAAACACACTGACTGGTCACCATGCCAAACACACTGACTGGTCACCATGCCAAACACACTGACTGGTCACCATACCAAACACACTGACTGGTCACCATACCAAACACACTGACTGGTCACCATACCAAACACACTGACTGGTCATCATACCAAACACACTGACTGGTCACCATGCCAAACACACTGACTGGTCACCATACCAAACACACCGTCACTGACTGGTGACCATACCGGAACACAGGGCCTGAGAGAGGAGGAAAAGGGGGTGGGGGATGGAGGAGTAGAGAGGAGGAAAAGGGGGGATGGATGGAGTTATGGATGGAGAGAAAAGGGGAGGGGCAAGACTGGAACATAGAGATCGAGGGACGGGAAGAGGGAGGGTGCAAGAAAGATGGAAAGAACGATGATATGAAAGAGAAAGAGATGATATGGAAAGAATGGAGAGAAAGATGACAGAAAGCATGGCGCAGAGAGGGATGAGAGAGAGAGGGTCTAAAACACTACCTGTTCAAAGAGTAGGCGATTCACCCCCATCAACAACAAAAAGACTGATATGGTTGTCTTAACTAGCCATCTTAAGATAAATGCACTAAGTGTAAGTCACTCTGGATAAGAACGTCTGCTAATTTACTAAAAATGTTAAATGGACAAAAAGCTATCCCCTAAACAGCTTTTGTATTCCTAAATTTGCGCCTCCACTCCAAATTCCACAGCTGAGCTGTGAAGGGCTGGGGCCTGGCTTTGTCAGCGTTTTTACACACAGCTGAGCTGTGAAGGGCTGGGGCCTGGCTTAGTCAGCGTTTTTACACACAGCTGAGCTGTGAAGGGCTGGGGCCTGGCTTAGTCAGCGTTTTTACACACAGCTGAGCTGTGAAGGGCTGGGGCCTGGCTTAGTCAGCGTTTTTACACACAGCTGTGCTGTGAAGGGCTGGGGCCTGGCTTAGTCAGCGTTTTTACACACAGCTGAGCTGTGAAGGGCTGGGGCCTGGCTTAGTCAGCGTTTTTACACACAGCTGAGCTGTGAAGGGCTGGGGCCTGGCTTAGTCAGCGTTTTTACACACAGCTGTGCTGTGAAGGGCTGGGGCCTGGCTTAGTCAGCGTTTTTACACACAGCTGAGCTGTGAAGGGCTGGGGCCTGGCTTAGTCAGCGTTTTTACACACAGCTGAGCTGTGAAGGGCTGGGGCCTGGCTTAGTCAGCGTTTTTACACACAGCTGTGCTGTGAAGGGCTGGGGCCTGGCTTAGTCAGCGTTTTTACACACAGCTGTGCTGTGAAGGGCTGGGGCCTGGCTTAGTCAGCGTTTTTACACACAGCTGTGCTGTGAAGGGCTGGGGCCTGGCTTAGTCAGCGTTTTTACACACAGCTGAGCTGTGAAGGGCTGGGGCCTGGCTTAGTCAGCGTTTTTACACACAGCTGTGCTGTGAAGGGCTGGGGCCTGGCTTAGTCAGCGTTTTTACACACAGCTGAGCTGTGAAGGGCTGGGGCCTGGCTTAGTCAGCGTTTTTACACACAGCTGAGCTGTGAAGGGCTGGGGCCTGGCTTAGTCAGCGTTTTTACACACAGCTGTGCTGTGAAGGGCTGGGGCCTGGCTTAGTCAGCGTTTTTACACACAGCTGTGCTGTGAAGGGCTGGGGCCTGGCTTAGTCAGCGTTTTTACACACAGCTGAGCTGTGAAGGGCTGGGGTCTGGCTTAGTCAGCGTTTTTACACACAGCTGAGCCTCCACAAAATACAGGGATGCTCTGGCTACGGAACACACACAGAGTCACAAAGCACTCACTCCCTTCTTCACTATCTAGCTACCACAAGCTTTCACTGGCCTGCCTGCGCCTGGCCACATAATTAACCCATCATCACAAGACATTTGACACTCAACATCTCACCACAAAATACATTGTTTATTGCTATCTAATAGCATAATTTTGGGGACTTAGTATGTGGCAATGTTTATTTTCTTGGTCCTGTTGTGTTGAAAGAATGATTGCAATGCACCGTCTGTATGCTTCCTATATTTGTGTGTTTGTATATGTCTGTCTGTAGGCCTATTTCCCAGCCACACCCAGTAAGGCACACATGCATACAGAGGGCACGAGCGAGTGAGGGAGGAGGAGAGAGAGAAAACATGGCCTGGGAGCAAGCAGAGGTAAATTATTTGGCATATAACTCTACTATTACAGCTGTTCCATGCCAAGCCCTCTGTGTGGAAGCAACATCCTGTTGTAGAGAGGGGGGACAAACTAAAGGCAGAGATACCCTGGTGTTTCTGCATGTTATTTATTAACTCTGACCCAGCTTCTCCGCCATGAAGGAGTACTGATCTGGGATCAGGTCCTCTACTGGTCAGGGAAGGCCCAGAAAAGTGTCAAAGACTCCTGTCACCCAAGTCATAGACTGTTCTCTCTGCTACCGCACGGCAAGCAGTACCAGAGTGCCAAGTCTAGGTCCAAAAGGCTCCTTAACAGCTTCTACCCCCAAGTTATAACCCTGCTGAACAATCAATTAAATGGCCACCCGGACTATTTAAATTGACATCCCCCTCCTTTGTTTTTACACTGCTGCTACTCACTTTTTATTATCTATGGATAGTCACTTTACCCCTACCTACAAATTACCTCGACTAACCTGTACCCCCTATATAGCCTCTTGTTATTTTATTGTGTTCCTTTGTTTATGTTACTTTAGTTTATTTAGTTAATATTTTAAAACGGTATTGTAATTAATGTCTTGTAAGTAAGCATTTCAGGGTAAGGTCTACACCGGTTGTATTCGGCACATGTGACAAATAACATTTGCTTTGAATTATATTCATTGTGACCTAAAAGGCTATACTGATACTAGGTCAGCACCACTGAGATGCTGGACCTGGTCTGACCTGTTCTGCTGGGCCTGTTCTGCTGGGCCTGTTCCAAGCTGTTAATAGTTTTCCCGATTGAAGCCAGAAATCTGGGCACTGATCCAATATGATACCGGACTGAAATAATAACACAAATATTTTGTTTACTGTGTGTTTTTCAGACACATTGAGTAGATTACCCTTTTTTAACAGTTCCATCATCTACCTCAGACAGACTACCACTTGGGGTTTTAATTTCATTCCACTTTTCGAAAATACTGAATTGAAATAGAATTGATCCCCAACCCTGCTTAACAGACACATGCATCCTCCTGGAAGTACGGTGGATCCTGTCCCCTGCCCTGCTACCACAGAAACCCCAGCGGAACAGGCCTAAGTGAAGGGGAAAGACAGTAGGATGTCTTTGCCAGTTGGCTCCGCATCCATTTCAGCCATAACAGATCAACTAGCAAGCCTTGCATAAATTCATCCTTTCACAAGTGAGAAATAATTTGAGAAAACAATGTCACTCTGTATCATTGGTCTAGACTTGGATGGGGGGGGGGGGGGGGGGGGGTAATTGTTCCTCTGGGTTTGACTAATTTAGAAGTCATTTATGAGTAGAGTAATGGTCCTTATTCAGCCTGTGTGTGTGTGTGTGTGTCCTGCATGTGTGACTGTTTGTGTGTGTCTGTGCAGCCTGCAAATGTGTGTTCATATTCACCCCAAAATGTTCTGTAAATACTGCCTGGCCTGCTGTATCCACAGCCGGGAGAGAGGCGTCATCCCAGCGGCAGATGATGGACATTTATTTACAAACCTCTTGGTCCTCAGAGCTTGCTAATAAACCGAGTTGTAGGCTACCCTCTGGGAGAGAGTGGTGAGGAAACCAGGGCCAGTCATTCATATATAGGAGGTTCAGCTTCCTGCAGCTAGAAAATATGATTCATTCTCAGCTTCACCTTCTATTGGTTAGGTGGTTTGTTTGGTTGAGCTGGGAAAGTGTTAGAAGTGGGTATGTGTGCTATGTAAGGATTTGGAGGAGGGCATGAAAACATAACCGACTGTTGGTCTGCTATGTTTAGGCCACTTCAATGGTCTGATATGGAGCGAAGGTTCAGGGAAGACATCCACTGTGACGTGACACGGCCGCCCTCTGACTCCATAGTACCCCTCCATGATGGTGATCCCTCTCAGGACAATGGAAAAGGAACCTTCACCCACTACATGTGTATGTGTACACGTGTGTATTAATGAATAAATGAAAGAGTGTGAGTGAGTCACCTGACCACTGCCAGCTGTCTTCATAGTCACAGGCTGCAGGACAGCAGTGACCAACACAATACACAGCAGAGCCACTTCCTGGTATGACATCATGTGCCCAAAGAGCCCAGCATCTAGTCCCTGTGTTTCCTGTTAGCTGCCCCTGTGGAATCATCACAGGGAAAAGTAGAACATCCAGCATCTTGACAAGGATGTCCTGGCCCTTCACATCACAATCAACCCCATCATCAGCACCCACAGACCCTCCTAGCTTCTACCATGCCCATCAACACCTGGCCTGGGTAGGACTGTGAGTAACTAAGTGAGGTGTATGGTGTGTTTAAGATATCCTCACCATCACAACCAATGGTGGCTGCCGATATAACCAACCAGAGGCCCAGTGGGGTGGATGTCTTCTACTGGAGTTCAACAGTTAGCCACACCACACCAGAACCACATCAGACCAGAACCACGCCACACACCATACCAGAACCACACCATACCAGAACCACACCACACTAGAACCACACCAGAACCACACCACATTATACCAGAACCACACCACACCAGAACCACATCACACCAGAGCCACACCATACCAGAACTACACCACACCATACCAGAACCACACCACACCAGAACCACATTATACCAGAACCACACTATACCAGAACCACACCATACCAGAACCACATTATACTAGAACCACACCACATCATACCAGAACCACACCATACCAGAACCACACCAGAACCACATCATACCAGAACCACACCACACCAGAACCACACCACGTCATACCAGAACCACACCACACCATACCAGAACCACATACCAGAACCACATTATACCAGAACCACACCATACCATAACCACAACATCATCATCATCATCACATCATACCAGAACAACACCACAACATCACATCATACCCACACCATACCAGAACTACACCACATCATCATCACACCACATCATACCGACACCATACCAGAACTACAACACAACATCACACCACATCATGCCAGATCCACATGTCACCAGAACCACACCACACCATACTAGAACCACAACACATCATGCCAGATCCACATGTCACCAGAACCACAACAACAGTTCATTCTCAAACAGATTGTTGTTTCTTCTGTTCCTCCTCATATCTGGACTTCAACTTCTCAGGCTACATAGATAGTAGGCCTATAGTATAGTATTATAAAGTACAGTATAGTGTTTTAGGCCTATAGCATTGTTATTAGTGTATAATATAGGCTAGTGCTGTTGCATTGTGCTGGACAGTATTTAGAATGAACATATTTTTCCATTAATAGCAAATAAACAATGCAGATAAAACAATTGTTACATATTTCATAATTGAGCCTTAAAAATAGTGTAATTCAGGTCAACGCCTCTTCCAATCTTCTGCTTACTACTAGGTAGTCAGTGTTATAAGGTCATAACAGAAGGATATGGTGAACTAGGCCTGGTCCATTCACTGATGGCTGCAGGTTATACAGGGGTCTGTTGCCATAGCAACCAAAATGAGGTCACCAAACTAAGTGACGAAAAGCAAACCTTATAGTAATGTCTGTCTACTGTTGTGGGCTGAGCATGAAGGGGATATCAGGGTTGACATCAGTCATAGCTAGTCTTATACTTTATAACATGATGGTGTTTTATAATGGCAATGTTTTGAGCATTATGTTTTGTGAACATTAAAGTTCAAGTGAAAGGTGTATTTTGAATTTAAGTGTCTCACCCATCTTTGGGGAATGGTGTTTCATGTGACAGGCCTGGGTATAAGCACGATTCATTAGGGTATGAAGCATTTGTCAAATCATGTCATCAAACCTTGTGGTAAGCTCAGAGGTCAAAAGGAGGACACCACCAAAGGTGTTGAAATATGCTTTATTTTAGTAGGCTACATGTACTGGCAATATATTACAACCCCTTAGCCTAAATGAAGCATATACTTATTTTGATAGTGTTTGGATAGTGTTTCTATGGTGTTTGTAAAGATGAAATGATTTCCATTGTTTGCAGCTACTGTCAGTGAAATGGCTGAGTCCTGAATAAAAGCACCTAATTGCAGTACATATTGCAGTGTTTCCCCTGGCCCCTGGCTGGGTCCGTGTGTTAACACGGGGTAAATGTCCAAATTAAATCACACTTGGCACTTGGGCATCTCGGTAAGGCATACCCATACAGAGTTACCGCTGGACCAGTCAGATAAAAGGTCGTTCGCATTCCATTAGTGCTCGAACCAAACCACCAATGTCGTCACACACAGTTCGCTTTTTCAACAAATGATTAAGTTGTGTGTGGTCCTGTGTGCTTTGCTTTTCAATGACCGTGAGTGGGGGAGAGGTTACACCATTGCAAACGTTCCATGACATTTGGGGCTCGTGCTAGGCCACTGCCTGGCTACTGCCACTACAACAAATGTTAGCATTTGCTGTTGGTGTGTAAAGTCAATTTGTTATGGGACACGACTCAAGTTGGATATAAAGTACCCCAAAAGCAGTCATACAGTAGAAAAGCACAATAGCCTTGAAGTTAAAAAAGGAGGTGTGGAGGTGGCCTAGGCTAAGAGGATAGCAGCTCATTCATGACCAGGCCTTGTGCTGAGGTCTCTACTACTATAAAAAGGTATGGGGGGGGCACATTGCACCACCATTATCATTTTTAAAAGAAAGGGGGGAACTTACCCCAATCCAGAAACTCCAAGATGTTTTTCTCCCTTCTGAGGGGTGAGTTGTTGCACTCGTCATAAAGGCAGATGAGGATATCCAATAGCGTTTCCACGCTAAGGCATTGGTCATTTGACTGAGCTGGGCCGTCAAGGATCATCTTTTCCAGTTTCTTCAAACGGACCTCTCCCGACATGATTCAAACTGTAGTCAGGTGATGCTAGTAGAGGAAATTATATTAACTCACTTAAATAGTTAGCTAAGCCTTATATTCAGGCTGACCAGGGACGAACAGAAGAAGTTCGCTTAGCTTGTCTCTGTCTCACCTTGTAGCAAAATGAATAAAAACTTTGAGGCAAGCAAGCTAATAGCGAGCTAAAATAGAACTATCGTGACCCACCTCTCACAAAGGTATATATAGAGTATCTCGGAGGTGAGTGAGCCATGTAATATTTCCTCATTTTATTTATCCTATTCCCCCAAAACACAAAGGAGAACTCACAATTGCAGACCCTGCCCTGGCCAGCAGATTTTGACGTAGGCTAATGAAAGCCGCTTGTAGTATTTCCTTACGTATTTTTTCCAGTCTTCTCCTGGCAAAAATACCCCAAATGAAAATATTACCCGTGAGAATGCAGTTATAGCAATCCCCCGAGTTGTTGATATGTGGTTATCCAAACTGCAGCGACAAAAAATGCATCAACACTAGATCTGCAATGCTACAAAGCCTCAATGCAATGCCCCTCCTCTGTTGAGTCTGAGAATGGAAGGTCGCAAGGCTTAACTAGCTAGTTTTTTCGTTTAAATCCAATTATTTTAAAATCCTCTGCCTGGCCCTCTTCACAGTTTAAAACTATGG
Organism: Salvelinus fontinalis; assembly: GCF_029448725.1. NCBI lineage: Eukaryota > Metazoa > Chordata > Actinopteri > Salmoniformes > Salmonidae > Salvelinus > Salvelinus fontinalis. The sequence continues at coordinate 28,341,814 of NC_074691.1, read as the reverse complement.
TTCGAATATATGTCCATTGCTGTATCCGTCGAAAATGCGGTTTCTCTGAGGGGTTGAGCTTTTTCCCGTCAAGAAAAAAGCTGCATTCTTGCTCATACCAATCCAGTACACTGCCTTCCCCCTTGCTTCCCACGTCGGTCGCTTGCCGTTCTCGAACTACAGCTTGCTGCAGGCAAAACCCCAGCTCATCATGGCGAACGTCACACACTGCCGTCACAGCATCTGCTGTCCTGTGGGACGCGAGGGTATACTGGAAGGATAGCGGACAATATTGTGAATGGAAACTGCGGTCGTTGTAGCTAGGTGGCGAAAATGAAAAAAATAGGCACTATCGTGCATATTGTGATAAAAGCACAAAATCTGGCACTGAGGTAGATTGATGTACCCTGAAAATATTTAGATATGGAGCCGCCCCTAGGGGGGCGTGGCAACCATTTTTCAAAATGGCCACCGATGGTAGCATTATTATGGAATTCAGAAGGGGTGGGTATAATTTGCGGAACGTTACAATAGTAACGTTCAATAGTAACGTTCAAACCAACAAACAACGTGTAACAGTATAACTTTAGACCGTCCCCTTGCCCCGACACGGGCGCGAACCAGGGACCCTCTAGCTAACTAGCTGCCGAACAGACATCAACTCAACACGTAGCTTATTCTTAATGTTTGTCCATAGGCTACCAGAGTGAGGACAGACATTGGTGATTGAAAAAAGTAATTAAATAGTCCACTCGCTACCCAGCATCTTATTCTGCCGCTATACAACTTTGTATGCGTTGTTTGTTGGCAACCTTGTTATTTACAAAGTTTTTGGAACATATTCCTGTTGGAGCATTCCAAAAATCATACCCACCCTTCAGAAGGACTGTTTTAAAGATGCATTATGCAGAAATCGCTCTGCCATTTCCTGGTTGCTAAAATTCTAATAGTTAGCCTAATTTCAGTCTATGTGACAAAACAAGCAAGTATCGTGTAGATAGTCATTGTACCATCTAAACCACTGTGAAAAATATTTTCCATAATGAAAAATATTTCATTTTTGTCTGTTTGAAGCTGATGTACAAAACCAAAAGTAAAAGACAGAAAAACACAACTTAAGAAAGAGAAGCATGGAAGTAGCACACATAGAACTGACCTACCGCTTCTTAGACTTTTTTTCAATGAAAATTACAGCAAATGGAATTGAAATAGAATTGATCCCCAACCCTGCTTAACAGACACATGCATCCTCCTGGAAGCACTGTAGATCCTGCCCCCTGCCCTGCTACCACAGAAACCCCAGCCGAACAGGCCTGTGAAGAAAATGGAATGGCATCAAACACATCAAACCATGTGTTTGTTGTATTTGATACCATTCCTCCTATTCCACTCCATCCTCCCCAATTAAGGTTCCACCAACCTCCTGTGAAATGACAGATCTATAACTCACATTTCTATGTCACCCAAAAAATGTATTACATATTGCAGCTTTAAGATAAAGGCTCCAGATTTAGAATAGAGGTACATTTATGGACCCTAAAAAATATTTAGATATGGAGCCACCCCATAATGGCTGCATAGGATAACACTATTGTACAATTCAGAAAGACTATTTAGAGATAAACACACAAAATTTGTCACACAGGTAGATTCATGTACCCTCAAAAGATTTAGATATGAAGCCACCACAAAAGATTTAGATATGAAGCCACCACAGAGTTTGCACCTGGGGGCCATGACAGTCAATTTATGAAATGGACAGAGAATTTATTTGGAGATTTGCAGATGAAATTTGGCTCAGATGTAGACTGAGGTACCCTGAAAATATTAAAATATGGAGCCACCACAGATTTGGCCCCTGGGGGCCATGGCAGCCATTTTACTAAAAGGCTGCAGACTGTACAACTATTTTACAAACCTTAAATCTATAGAAAGTAACCTTCTATACTTCTTAGTTTTTTTAAAATCACATATTCTGGCCTATACCTTTTGCCCTGGATCTCCTGAAAACCAAAAGGTTTAACAGTTACACACAGTATATTACAAGGAGTATGAAAGGCCTTTAGAATTGTAACATTGTATAACCGACAGTGGCCATTTTGGAAGATGGCGGCCACGGCCCCTGAGGGCCAAACCTGTGGTGGCTCCATATCTTAATCTTTTCAGGCTACATAAATCTACTGCTGTACCAAATATGGTGTGTTTACCTCAAAATAGTCCTTTTAAATTGTAAAATAATATTACCCTATGTGGCTATTTAAAAAAAGGGATGCCACACCCCCCGGGGGCCAAATCTGGGTTGGCTCCATAATCTAAATGTTTTCAGGGTCCATAAATCTACCTCTAAGCCAATTTGTAGCCTTCATCTTAAAACAATCCTTCTGAATTTCAAAATAGTGACACCATTAGGTAGCCATTTAGAAAAATGACCCATGAATCTACCTCTGTGCCAAATGTGGTGCTTTTATCACAAAATGCATGATAGTTTTGCTTCGCTGCCCCACTGCATTCCCCCCACTGCCATCCCCCACATTTAATTTTATTGTGTGTAGTTTTTATAGAATTTTTTACTTTGTTTATTTAAGGGCTCATAAATAAGCATTTCACGGTAAGGTCTACTACACCTGTTGTATTCAGCGCATATTCAGCATTTCATTTGATCGGTATAGAATGGAATGACACATTTAAGAATGAGAACAGGCCCTTTAATTGCTTAACATAATTTATTTTTGTATCTGCACATTACATTGAGTAATGCTGCATTCATAACCAAGTGGGAAGGTGGTAATTACCATTTGTGAAATCGTAAATACGAGTTGGGTGCATCACGTTTTGAACTGGACAATACAATCAAACATGGAGATCATTAAAATGTATATCCAGAGCTGATTTCACTTTTTTTTTAAATGAAATTACAAGATGTTGTGAACACAGCATTAGCAAGAAACAAACACTAAATCATTTTGGAATAGGCCACAAAGTAGTTTACATGGCTAGCTTTTTTCTTTAGTTACCAGCCAAGAAAAGTTGAATAATCTAATAGATTTTCATTTTTCAATGGACCTCACCAGATGTCAAATATGTGAACTATTGACTTCATTGATTGACAATAATATTCATTATCTCCACATTATCTTCCAGCGTATCAACCAATGTTGGTATTCTTGCAGCTTATTATCAGAAATAAAAGTACTGCTAGCATAATATGGTGTTGTCGAGCTATCAACATGAAAGGCATTTACATTTCAAAGACAATAGTTCAAACATGTTATGGGTTTAACAGTTGAAAATAGTGTTCAAAAACTATATTTTATTTTGTTAAAAAATCTTCCACCACCCCTATGATCTAGAAGGTATAAAACCATTGTGTTATATTCTGTGCCATTAAATATGCGTATCGAGGTTGAAATAATAAAGCAAACATGTTTATTATTATATTTTCAACACAGGCTAGTACTTGGCCAAGGAAGTGGCAAATTGGATCTGATGACATATCTTGGAACAACCGCGCCCCCTGGCGAATCTTCGCAGCCGTCAATTCTGTATAATTATTTGATGGGGATGGTTACCTTGTACCGGAAGGTTTGATTCAAGGATATTACTTACGTTCGTTCATTCGTTTACCGCAGGACTCTCGAACTCTGTTCCTGAAGAGCTACCGTCCGTAGGTTTTCGCTCCAACCCTAATCTAGCCTACTTGATTCTAATACATAGCTGGTTGATAAACTGAACCAGGTTAGTTAGTTTACAACTGGGGTTGACTTGAAAACCTATAGGAGGATAGCTCTCCAGGAACAGGATTGGAGAGCCCTGGAACTTTACCGACTCCTTTTACTGATGTTTTGAATCGAAACGAGTTGCATACAGATACCGATTGTAGATTTGACAATCATCCAGAAGGTAATTAAAAGTTACTTTAATTGATTGTTTGTCAATCATTTCTTAACAATGTCAAATATGGAATCTCACCTGTCAAGTAAGCATCTACAGTAGATAGATGTATACTATTGTAGCCTGGGTAGGGCATAGAGGCAATTTGATACAATATTCCTTTTCAAGATAATAAGTCTCCAATAGTCTCTGAACAGACAGAAATAAACTACTATGATAAAACCAAGTATTCATATTCCTTTGGATACCCTATTAACTGTGATCAAATATAAAATATACACAATTAGGCTATAGCCTTGTCAATTAAATAGCCCATACAACTGACTGTCCAGCCTGGTCTGTTGGTCCCTGCACAGGATTATTGGCCAACATTGGCCACTTGAACACTGGGCAATTAGCCTACAAGTAGAGCAATTCATGTGCAAACATTGCATTTCTTCAATATTTTATGTTGAGATCAGGCAGGATAAAGCATGATATAGCATAATTAGGAAGTTAGTGACATTAATGTAATGTCATTTAAATAATGTGGACTACAACTTCAAAATTGACTTTTACACAGCTTCATTCTCTCATTTGAGATGCTCAAAATAATAGGCCTAGCCTGCTGATTTTGTGCTGAAGTGAAGTCCATGCAAATGTACAGAAACTTATACACTTTACAATTTTAAGCTCTTTCTCTATAATCAATTCAAACCATGGAAGGAGAACGGATGTTTGATTTTACAGTCATGTGCATCATTACACCATTTTGTAATGTTTAGATGCATAGGGAGGGGGATTTTATGTTTCACAAAAGGAAGCGGATCACAGATAAATTGAACAGCTTTTCTAATGCAGATGTGAGATGTTAACTAACACTTCTGTTGTTGATTGTAGGAGCTGGCAGGCCTCTGATTGAAGAGGAATGGCACATTGGGAGAATCAGATGGATCTGTGCTTGGAACCAGCGCCCTGTCTTGTCTGTGATTGAGAAGAGAAGGGGGAAAGACTGCCAAATATCACACGAGGTATTTTAATTTACTAAATTAGGGGTCCAAATGGAAGGGAAAGTTTTGTGCTTTGAAGAGATCACTGAAATCCATAGGCTATGTATAGGCTGACCCAATGCATCTGGTCTGAATTCACATGTCTCCTGTGGTGTTTCTAATCATCAGACAATCTTATTGAATATTCCAACTTTACATTACAAACTACTTTGTTAGTGAAAGGATCACACGTTCACTGGTGTGGGAATTATTGTAGCCTATAATGTATATAAGTAGTATTGATTTTAATATTTCTTAAAATGCAAATAATTGTTTCACATGTTTATGTAGACTTTAGGATGTAGTGATTGATGCATGCAGACTTGGGTCAAATACATACTGTATGTCATATAATTTGGTGCACATTCCATAGGCAGTGTACCAGGTAAAGTAAATCATGCATAGTTTAGGTATTTGACCAGTCTATTTGACCCAGGTCTGGATGTATGTAGCCATACATTTCAGGCACTTTAACTAATAAGTGGGAAACAAGTTTCAAGCTTTTATTAGTCGTATATACTGTACAGGATACACATGGTATACATCCTCCAACGAAATGCTTACTTGCAGGTTCCTTCTCGACAATGCAACAACAATAATAAAATATAAGAATATGAACATAAGGTAAATGGCTCACCAGAATAAACATTTTGTAACAGCCTTGAAAACAGTAGTTCCAGAGGGCATTGAGTGTGGTCTTAAGATGCGGTTAACAATGTCCCCCTGACAGTCATCTGTCATTTACTCTTCCTGTGTCCTCCTTTAGTCTGTCTGACATCTCCGAACAAATAAGCCCCAATACACAAACACAGACTAGGGCCCACTCTAGGAAAACCAGCCACTCTTCTAATGTTTGTGTGACAAAATAGGCAAGGCAAATCCTGCAGTGGAATCAGATAATCATCAACATGTGAAGAGCCTCCCAATCCACATCCTCACTCCGGCCCTTGGATTAACTGTCTGTTTGGCTAATCATTTTAATCTGTCCGAGGGGCAGAAGGGGTGATGGGTTTGGAATAAACATCTAATCCCCTTGGCCCCTCCTCCCCACACAAGTGATGGGCCATACATGGTGCCCCTGATCAACTAAAATGGCTGCTAGACAGACAGAAATAAACACTGACAGACAGTTGCCAGACTGGGCTTGCTTTATATTGTCCAGTGGAATGTACACATTAGGGTGTGTAGGCTGAGAGGGTACAGCACAGGTTCACATGGGCAGGGGCTGTCTGGAACACCTGTGCAGATGTCGACAACAAGAAGAAGAGTCAATGGGAAGGCATTTGTTATAAATAAATATATATTATATATTAAATGTACTTAAGTATTGATCAAAATATTTTATAAATCAAGTGTCCATCCTTTGGGATGATTTTAACATATAGGAACATTTAATACCAACCAATTTGTAATCATCTCATCCTGCATACTAACATTACTTAGAACTATACTACAAATAGGCTACTACATGTATGCCTCTGGATCAATTCAATATACTCAACCCATAACAATCCAATAACTATGCTGTGTTTAGGAGTTTTGTAACTGCAATTTATTTATGTTTTTGCCACAAACATCACTAGACTTCCCAATGATATGGAGGAGACTGAATTTTACAAATGCTTTGTATAAAATTGAAGGATATAAATTGTATAAAATCCCTTTATGATTTTAGAGGAATGGTGTTTAAATTAATCTATCAATTAAACTGATACAATATAATCTGGTGAAATAGTTGCCGTTTTAAAGTATGGCACTTCTGATGTCCTGACGGGAACGTGGCTTTTAATGTCACACTTTTGTTGAGATAGTCTATCGTTCCCCCTGCCCAACCCCCTCATGCTCAATATGCGAATGACTGACTGGGAGGGCCAGGTGTTTATAAGGGCCCCCTGATGTCAGAGGACCACTTTCTCGCTCTGAGCTTCTCTGCTACTGTAGTTGTCTTCTCCTTGCTGGACAAGACACCCTTTTGGAAGATTTATGATGGATTTTCTCCGTGCTTGTGTTTTGTGTGCTGCAGCTTTATTCACCGTCTCCAAAGCTTTCACGCACACGGACATGAAGGATGCCCTGCTTCAAAAACTTGGACTGGATGAAGTTCCGAAAATTCACAAAAGGGATTTGGAGAATCTTGTCATTCCTGCGCACATTAAGAATAAATACCTGTCAATGCTGAAGCTGCACCACGAGAGGCGGCGCAGGTCTCTGCCAAGCTTGGCGGGGATTCTGAGGGGAATCCCAGGAAACGCAGGTAAGATCATTTTCTAGTAGGCCTGCGTGAGACATAAAATACATCTGATTATATATTTTTATATATATAAAAATAGCAATATATTGCTTGGATGTTATACATACTTGTTGCAGACCGAGTTTGGTACAGGTGCACAAATGACTGTTTTGTGTACTCGCATTTTGTGTGCACTCATAGTTTCAACCCATTCATGTTAGTGAGAATTTTAGACTCAATACTTAATAATTTCTATGTTCTGTTCCATTAGACATCTATGGGGAGTTTGTGTACTCGGACACCACTCGGCAACGGATGGTCTTTGACATGGACACCCGCATCCCCCATAATAGCGAGGTGACCATGGCCGAACTGAAACTGTACAAGAAAGCCCCTCCTCACAAGCGCTCCATGCCGGAGAAGAGGAACCACCGTCCGGTTAACAACGCCAGAGTCTCCATCTACTGGGTAGAGATGCTGGAGAACGGCTCCAACACAACATCTCTGGTGGACTCACGGTAAGATTTTACCCAAAGCCATGTCATGTCCAGATCATTTCCTTTAGGCAATGTGTTGTTCTTTGTTCTTATAATGTAGAACCTATGTGCAAGGTTTTTAATCAACCATTTATTTCCTGTAGGTTGATCCCCATCCATGAGACTGGCTGGATAAGCTTTGATGTCACCCAGGGTGTGCACTATTGGTCAAAGACGCAGCAGAAAACACCTATGAACCTGGAGGTGTGGATCGAGGGCGAGAGACCTGGCAGCTACGCGGCAGAAATGGCCAAGAGTGTCCACTTTACCACCCAGGACCAGACGGAAAACACCTTGGGAAAACCTGAACTGATCCTATACACACTCAACCTCGAAGAGTTTGGGTAAGGCGCGCTTTGTTATGCAGATTCAGAATATTTTTTTTATATTGTCATGTCGGTCCAGTAACAATTACCCTACCTTTACGCATCAAGTGCAAGTTAACTTACAACTCCCTATTAATTTTCTGCTTAGGTCTCGAGGTGACTGTGAAATCAATCCAGATAAGGACACGTGCTGCAGAGAAAAATACTTCATCAATTTCCGCGCGCTCACGTGGACCCAGTATTGGATAATCGAACCCGCGGGCTACCAGGCCTACCGATGCGCTGGGGGGTGCAAGCAGCCCAAGCGCAACTACGGCTACGGGGAGCGGAAGTGTACCATTGCGGAGAGCGCACCGCTGCCCATGATGTACCTGGTCAAGAAGGGTGACTACACGGAGATAGAAGTGGCCGAGTTCCCCAACATGATCGTGGAGTCGTGTGCCTGCACCATGGACAACATCTCCATAGTTTGAAGTCAAGCGTTGTGGACTGGGCAGGGCACCTCCAAATTATCTCCAAGTACTTTTCTATTGAAAATGGGAATATAATAAGAGGGAGCATGACAGATCTCTTGAGACAAATTCTATTCACAAGCACTTTGTATTATATTTTGTAAATAATTAATTCATCATTTAGACTTTATGAGTTGTATACTGTATTGCTCAGGAGAAACGGTCTGATTTTGTCTCAAATGTTATATTTTTAAGCTGTAAATACTATGGATGATTTCAGAATTAAATATAATTTTTTTTTATTAAGAAGTCTGATTTTGTTAATATTTTCCATAAGGCACGATTGGGAAAATCATACTGTCAGGCTATAGACCTCAAGGCATCCTTACACCCATCATACTATGTCAGGCTATAGCCATCAAGGCATCCTTACACCAATATCACTGTCAGGCTATAGCCATCAAGGCATCCTTACACCCATCATACTATGTCAGGCTATAGCCATCAAAGCATCCTTACACCAATATCACTATGTCAGGCTATAGCCATCAAGGCATCCTTACACCTATCATACTATGTCAGGCTATAGCCATCAAGGTATCCTTACACCCATCATGCTATGTCAGGCTATAGCCATCAAGGCATTCTTACACCAATATCACCATGTCAGGCTATAGCCATCAAGGCATCCTATCACCAATATCACAATGTCAAGCTATAGCCATCAAGGCATCCTTACACCCACCCCACTATGTCGGGCTATAGACATCAAGGCATCCTTACACCCACCCCACTATGTCAGGCTATAGCCATCAAGGCATCCTTACACCCACCCCACTATGTCAGGCTATAGACATCAAGGCATCCTTATACCCATCACACTATGTCAGGCTATAGCCATCAAGACACCCATACACCCACCCCACTATGTCAGGCTATAGCCATCAAGGCATCCTTACACCCACCCCACTATGTCAGGCTATAGACATTAAGGCATCCTTATACCCATCACACTATGTCAGGCTATAGTCATCAAGGCACCCTTACACCCACCCCACTATGTCAGGCTATAGCCATTAAGGCATCCTTACACCCACCCCACTATGTCAGGCTATAGCCATCAAGGCATCCTTATACCAATGTCACTATGTCAGGCTATAGCCATCAAGGCATCCTTACACCAATATCACTATGTCAGGCTATAGCCATCAAGGCATCCTTACACCTATCATACTATGTCAGGCTATAGCCATCAAGGTATCCTTACAACCATCGTACTATGTCAGGCTATAGCCATCAAGGCATCCTTACATCCATCATACTATGTCAGGCTATAGCCATCAAGGCATCCTTACACCAATATCACTATGTCAGGCTATAGCCATCAAGGCATCCTTACACCTATCATACTATGTCAGGCTATAGCCATCAAGGTATCCTTACACCCATCATGCTATGTCAGGCTATAGCCATCAAGGCATCCTTACATCCATCATACTATGTCAGGCTATAGCCATCAAGGCATCCTTACACCAATATCACTATGTCAGGCTATAGCCATCAAGGCATCCTTACACCCACCCCACTATGTCAGGCTATAGCCATCAAGGCATCCTTATACAAATATCACTATGTCAGGCTATAGCCATCAAGGCATCCTTACACCAATATCACGATGTCAGGCTATAGCCATCAAGGCATCCTTACACCCACCCCACTATGTCAGGCTATAGACATCAAGGCATCCTTACACCCACCCCACTATGTCAGGCTATAGCCATCAAGGTATCCTTATACCCATCACACTATGTCAGGCTATAGACATCAAGGTATCCTTACACCCACCCCACTATGTCGGGCTATAGACATCAAGGCATCCTTACACCCACCCCACTATGTCAGGCTATAGCCATCAAGGCATCCTTACACCCACCCCACTATGTCAGGCTATAGACATCAAGGCATCCTTATACCCATCACACTATGTCAGGCTATAGCCATCAAGACACCCTTACACCCACCCCACTATGTCAGGCTATAGCCATTAAGGCATCCTTACACCCACCCCACTATGTCAGGCTATAGCCATCAAGGCATCCTTATACCAATGTCACTATGTCAGGCTATAGCCATCAAGGCATCCTTACACCCACCCCACTATGTCAGGCTATAGCCATCAAGGCATCCTTACACCCACCCCACTATGTCAGGCTATAGACATCAAGGCATCCTTATACCCATCACACTATGTCAGGCTATAGTCATCAAGGCACCCTTACACCCACCCCACTATGTCAGGCTATAGCCATCAAGGCATCCTTATACCAATGTCACTATGTCAGGCTATAGCCATCAAGGCATCCTTACACCAATATCACTATGTCAGGCTATAGCCATCAAGGCATCCTTACACCTATCATACTATGTCAGGCTATAGCCATCAAGGTATCCTTACAACCATCGTACTATGTCAGGCTATAGCCATCAAGGCATCCTTACATCCATCATACTATGTCAGGCTATAGCCATCAAGGCATCCTTACACCAATATCACTATGTCAGGCTATAGCCATCAAGGCATCCTTACACCCACCCCACTATGTCAGGCTATAGCCATCAAGGCATCCTTATACAAATATCACTATGTCAGGCTATAGCCATCAAGGCATCCTTACACCAATATCACGATGTCAGGCTATAGCCATCAAGGCATCCTTACACCCACCCCACTATGTCAGGCTATAGACATCAAGGCATCCTTACACCCACCCCACTATGTCAGGCTATAGCCATCAAGGTATCCTTATACCCATCACACTATGTCAGGCTATAGACATCAAGGTATCCTTACACCCACCCCACTATGTCGGGCTATAGACATCAAGGCATCCTTACACCCACCCCACTATGTCAGGCTATAGCCATCAAGGTATCCTTATACCCATCACACTATGTCAGGCTATAACCATCAAGGCATCCTTACACCCACCCCACTATGTCAGGCTATAGCCATCAAGGCATCCTTACACCCACCCCACTATGTCAGGCTATAGACATCAAGGCATCCTTATACCCATCACACTATGTCAGGCTATAGCCATCAAGACACCCTTACACCCACCCCACTATGTCAGGCTATAGCCATTAAGGCATCCTTACACCCACCCCACTATGTCAGGCTATAGCCATCAAGGCATCCTTATACCAATGTCACTATGTCAGGCTATAGCCATCAAGGCATCCTTACACCCACCCCACTATGTCAGGCTATAGCCATCAAGGCATCCTTACACCCACCCCACTATGTCAGGCTATAGACATCAAGGCATCCTTATACCCATCACACTATGTCAGGCTATAGTCATCAAGGCACCCTTACACCCACCCCACTATGTCAGGCTATAGCCATCAAGGCATCCTTATACCAATGTCACTATGTCAGGCTATAGCCATCAAGGCATCCTTACACCAATATCACTATGTCAGGCTATAGCCATCAAGGCATCCTTACACCTATCATACTATGTCAGGCTATAGCCATCAAGGTATCCTTACAACCATCGTACTATGTCAGGCTATAGCCATCAAGGCATCCTTACATCCATCATACTATGTCAGGCTATAGCCATCAAGGCATCCTTACACCAATATCACTATGTCAGGCTATAGCCATCAAGGCATCCTTACACCTATCATACTATGTCAGGCTATAGCCATCAAGGTATCCTTACACCCATCATGCTATGTCAGGCTATAGCCATCAAGGCATCCTTACATCCATCATACTATGTCAGGCTATAGCCATCAAGGCATCCTTACACCAATATCACTATGTCAGGCTATAGCCATCAAGGCATCCTTACACCAATATCACTATGTCAGGCTATAGCCATCAAGGCATCCTTACACCCACCCCACTATGTCAGGCTATAGCCATCAAGGCATCCTTATACAAATATCACTATGTCAGGCTATAGCCATCAAGGCATCCTTACACCAATATCACGATGTCAGGCTATAGCCATCAAGGCATCCTTACACCCACCCCACTATGTCAGGCTATAGACATCAAGGCATCCTTACACCCACCCCACTATGTCAGGCTATAGCCATCAAGGTATCCTTATACCCATCACACTATGTCAGGCTATAGACATCAAGGTATCCTTACACCCACCCCACTATGTCAGGCTATAGCCATCAAGGCATCCTTACACCCACCCCACTATGTCAGGCTATAGCCATCAAGGCATCCTTACACCCACCCCACTATGTCAGGCTATAGCCATCAAGGCATCCTTACACCCACCCCACTATGTCAGGCTATAGACATCAAGGCATCCTTATACCCATCACACTATGTCAGGCTATAGCCATCAAGGCATCCTTACACCCACCCCACTATGTCAGGCTATAGCCATCAAGGCATCCTTACACCCACCCCACTATGTCAGGCTATAGCCATCAAGGCATCCTTACACCCACAACCACTATGTCAGGCTATAGCCATCAAGGTATCCTTATACCCATCACACTATATCAGGCTATAGACATCAAGGCATCCTTACTCCAATATCACTATATCAGACTATAGCCATCAAGGCATCCTTATACCTATCATACTATGTCAGGCTATAGTCATCAAGGCACCCTTACACCCACCCCACTATGTCAGGCTATAGCCATTAAGGCATCCTTATACCCACCCCACTATGTCAGGCTATAGCCATCAAGGCATCCTTATACCAATATCACGATGTCAGACTATAGCCATCAAGGCATCCTTACACCAATATCACTATGTCAGGCTATAGCCATCAAGGCATCCTTACACCAATATCACTATGTCAGGCTATAGACATCAAGGCATCTTTACACCAACCCCACTATGTCAGGCTATAGACATCAAGGCATCCTTACACCCACCCCACTATGTCAGGCTATAGACATCAAGGCATCCTTATACAAATATCACTATGTCAGGCTATAGACATCAAGGCATCTTTACACCAACCCCACTATGTCAGGCTATAGACATCAAGGCATCCTTATACCCATCACACTATGTCAGGTTACAGCCATCAAAGCATCCTTACTTCAATATCACTATGTCAGGCTATAGACATCAAGGCATCCTTACACCCATCATACTATGTCAGGCTATAGACATCAAGGCATCCTTACACACATCACACTATGTCAGGCTATAGCCATCAAGGCATCCTTACACCCATCACACTATGTCAGGCTATAGACATCAAGGCATCATTATACCCATCACTATATGTCAGGCTATAGCCATCAAGGCATCCTTACACCCATCATATTATGTCAGGCTATAGCCATCAAGGCATCCTTACACCCATCATACTATGTCAGGCTATAGATATCAAGGCATCCTTATACCCATCACTATATGTCAGGCTATAGCCATCAAGGCATCCTTAAACCAATATCACTATGTCAAATCAAATACAACTTTATTTGTCACATGCTCCGAATACAACAAGTGTAGACCCTACCGTGAAATGCTTACTTACAAGCCCATGCGCTGGCATTGTTAAACAGATTTGGTGAGCACCATTCACATCGGCTTCCTGACTGAGTGTGCTGGCTGTTTGCTTCCAATAGGGAGCAGATACTGTCACAAAATCTCAGAGCGCATATTTACATCTCCATGTTTACATCTGGTTTAGCAGATAAATAGGCCCCAGACATAGTCCTGCGGAGAGAACTCTATAGACAATATCAAGGCTCAATTTGCAGCCTGCAAGGGGGGTCTTGTCATTTTAATGGGGTACATAAGGCTTTAGAGCTGAGGGCAGTCTGGGTACACATCTCAAAGTCAACACCAAGAGACAATCCCAGGCACCCTGTTGTGTGCTCCTGGTTTGGAAAAGCAGCTGGTGTCATCCAGACTTCTGAAATGTTAGATTCAGCAGCAATAGGCAGCTAGGTTTCCTTTTACATCACATTCAGATATAAAGTTAACCTTTAGGGCAGGTTTCTCAGAAACAGATTAAGCCTAATCTTGGACTAAAAAGTACTTTAATTGTAGATTCTAAATTGATATTTTTAGTCCAGTACTAGGATGAACTATGTCCGGGAAACCTCCCCTTGGAGATTGAGGGAGAAGCTCTAGTTTGTATAATACATAAAAAATCAATTTCAACAGCATCATTCACTTTATTGACAAAAATACTTAAAAAACATAACTGAAACACAAAATATCAAAACATTTTTCAATAAAAAGAGAGATCTCAGCAGGGAGATAACCCAAAAGTTACCCACAACTTAATGAGTATATTAAATTGAATAGTACTCAGTTAAGTAATACACATTGCTGAAACAAATTACTCTAATGAAAAATGTATCTGTTTGGTTGAGTTATTTTTCACTTGCATTATCACGAAGCATAACGGAAATCAGTTCATGGTCATCCATACAATTTGGAATGATAGAGAAGAAAAAGGTGGTCACCTATATACAGTACACCATGTTCATAAAATGTTAAATAAGCTAATGAAACAATCACAAAATGGACACGCAATACAATTGTTTGTTTTCAGGGTTCTAGAAACACAATGTTATAGTGGAACACACATCACTTTAACACTGCTGGTAGGCTACTCGGCCTGAGCTGCATGAGGTTAAATGTAAGAGCTGCCATTGTCCAGCTACACCGCCACCAATTCATTTGATCAGAGGGTTCACACAACTTAACCATATGACTGACTTGGTTTGAACTTGGATCGTCTGTGTGACAAGACTGTTAGCCCACTGATCTTAAGCCAACGCAGTAGCATTCGGGAGTTAACGCAAGTCTTCAGGTCTCTGGAACCTCCATTACACACACACTACAGAAGGAGAGTTTTGAATGTTTCAATGTCGCTCACATCTAGTATCAGTGAGGATATTGGTGGGTATACGCTGACATTACGTAGCCCTTTATTTGCTTGTGTAAATGCAAACTGCTGTAGTTTTTACCACCACCCATTTTCAATATAGCATACAACTGAGTGTTGAACATGTGCTAAACCAGCCACATAATTTATACTCTTCCATTAAAAAAACAGTGGTTTAAATTAGCCTGGTCCCAGATGTTTGTGCTCTTGCCATCTCCCATTGACAATGAGTGACAAGGAGTTGGCATGATAGCGCAGACTGGCAATCAGGCTAGGTTCAAATAGCACAGAACATTAAACGTAAACAATGGGAAAATGTTCTGTTTGGTCATGTAGGACTAGCCTAATGTGTAGTCTTATTTACAACGCAGCAATCAAAGCTTAACCAGGTTATAAAAATGCCACAACACCAAATAAACATATGGGAAAATTAAATAAAGGAAGCACACTTCAATCTACACCCGAGAAGCAAGCCTCATCAGGTTCCACAATCAGTAATGTGCCCTAAATATCAAGACATATACAAATCACAAAATGACAATATCAAAAAGGCATAATGTAGTGCTAAAATGGCTTCCAATATCCTACGGAAACTGTCCTATAGATGACTTTTCTCAAATAGTTATTTAAAGTACAATGCATCCAGATGAACAGGGGTGTCATCAAAAACGGAGGCCCTTTGCAACGAAAAACTAGTTTCTATTGGAGGAACTCCGGTTTCTATAGGTCCCTCCCCGTTTAATTTGCTCCCTAGGGAATACATCCATAGACGCTCTTGCAAAAGATTCTCAATAAGAATAAACTATCATTGATGATGAAAAGAAAAGCTAGTTGTGCATCAACGATGGATGAATTACATCAATAAGTAGCATAATGTGAAGCACCAACTGTGGTGAGATGAGGGCGGATGTCCTTGTTTGAAGTAGCAAACCAGACCACTGCCCATTCAAAAGGTACTTTAGGTAACCTTTGAACTCAATTAAAAAGTCATAAGCCATAGAAGTTTGTAAAAAAGCAAATATGTTGTTTATTGTAGATCTATGGAGTTTAGATTACATGCTTGACGTTATAATGAAAAATAACAATAGACAAATCTAATAATGGCGTTTGACGCAAAATAACTGTTTGTTGCTTACGGACTACATATACAATCACTAACGATAATATTGCTACCATGCCTCAAAAGATGGTTCCTTTCAGTTAGTAAGTGTTCTCACTCCTTATACAACAAACAATATTTACATTTAGTAAAAAGAAAAAGCTCAAACATGTCACTGAAACAGAGCAAAAATGTTGGTATATTTCTCAAACATGGGATTTTTAAAAGCATGGGATTTCTTTAAAATTTGGAAAAATATCATAAAATGTACAAAATCAAATGAAAAAACCCATAAAGCTTCAAAGAGACTCCTTTCCTCATGTGGAATGTTGCTCCATAGTCTTGTCGTATTTCTTGTTTTTAATTTAAAAGTTGGTTCTAGAAAAGAAACAGGTGGTGGGAGAGACGGACGTCTGTGGCTAGTGGTGGGTTTCCATTATTTTCCACCAGTCCCTTTGATCAGAAAGTCTTTAATAGTATCCTGGCTGATACTGCTGTCTCCATGGCTTCTGGTTCCATAACTGGGGACAGAGATACAGGGAGTTAGACACAAACAGAAATAAAAATAAACAAATATACATACACACAAAGGTATGTGGACACCCTTCAAATGAGTGGATTTGGCTATTTCAGCCACACCCATTGAGGACAGGTGTATAAAAATCGAGCATACAGCCATGCAATCTCCATAGACAAACATTGGCAGTAGATTGACAGTCACTGAGCTCTCAGTAAGGCCAATGTGGCACAGTCATAGGATGCCACCTTTCCAACTAGTCAGTTCGGCAAATTTCTGCCCTACTAGAGCCACCCCAGTCAACCGAGCGCTGTTATTGTGAAGAAGAAACATCTAGGAGCAACAACGGCTCAGCAGCGAAGTGGTAGGCCAAACAAGCTCCTCGATTGAAACACTCATCACCAAGTTCCAAAACTGCCTCTGGAAGCAACGTCAGCACAAGAACTTTGTCGGGAGCTTCACGAAATGGGTTTCCATGGCCGAGGTGCCGCACACAAGCCTAAGTGCATGTGCGATGCCAAGCGTCAGCTGGAGTGGTGTAAAGCCATTGGACTCTGGAGCAGTGGAAACGCGTTCTCTGGAGTGCTGGAGTGGTGAATCACGCGTCACCATCTAGCAGTCCGATGGACGAATCTGGGTTTGGCGGGTGCTAGGAGAACACTACCTGCCTGAATGCATAGTGCCAACTGTAATGTTTGGTGGATGAGGAATAATGGTCTGGGGACGTTTTTCATGGTTCGGGCTAGGCCCCTGAGTTTGTGGCAACAGTTTGGGTAAGGCCCTTTCCTGTTTCAGCATGACAATGCCTCTGTGCACAAAGCGAGGTCCATATAGAAATGGTTTGTCAAAATCAGTGTAGAAGAACTTCAGTGGCCTGCGCAGAGCCCAGACCTCAATCCCCTCGGAAACCTTTAGGATTAATTGGAATGCCGACTGCAAGCCAGGCCTAATCGTCCAACATGAGCCCCCGACCTCACTAACGCTCGTGGCTGAATGGAAGCAAGGACCCACAGCAATGTTCCAACATCTAGTGGAAAGCCTTCCCAGAAGAGTAGAGACTGTTATAACAGCAAAGGGGGGACCAGCTCAATATTAATGCCCATGATTTTGGAATGAGATGTTCAACAAGCACGTGTCCACATACTTTTGTAGTGTAACTAGGGGAGAACGACATCAGTCACAGCACGTACATTTTCCCTCAAAGCAGTTACAGTGGTATCAATTGTAGTACAAGGCTAACAAGTTAGGATTTGCCCTTGGACCTCAAACGGAGACTCACCCCTTGCTGCCAGCTCTGGTTGAAGGCCTGAGCCTTGTCCATGCCGAATCCAAAGCCTCCACGTCCTCCAGCATTCCTGCTGTCCCCAAATCCCCTGCCACGTCCTCCAGCGTTCCTGTTGTCCCCAAATCCCCCGCCACGTCCTCCAGAGTTTCTACTGTCCACAAATCCACCACCACGACCTCCAGCATTCCTGCCATCACCAAATCCGCTGCTCTTGTTGCCGAAGTTTCCACGGCTGCTGCCTCCTCCGGGCTGGAACCCCTGGGGAGTGAACACACTTATTAATATCTCCCTATTCAATTCACTATGGTAACACTAACCTTTTCTAACACTATTTGGACAGTCACCTAAAGATGGTTTATAATTGTTCAACTATCCACCAACCCTAATCCTAGCAAGTTGCTAATATCAACAAGTTGCAGTCGATCATTTGAGCATCTACACACCCTCTATAGGGGAATATTCAAATAAAGCAGGACCAACTTGTATTTCTCCATTGCATCAACCCAACCCACCTGGTTAAAGTTGACCCTGTTGGCTCCGCCTCCCCGGCTCATGTTGGCTCCACCTCCCCGGCTCATGTTGGCTCCACCTCCCCGGCTCATGTTGGCTCCACCCCCCCGGCTCATGTTGGCTCCACCCCCCCGGCTCATGTTGGCTCCACCCCCCCGGCTCATGTTGGCTCCACCCCCCCGGCTCATGTTGGCTCCACCTCCCCGGCTCATGTTGGCTCCACCTCCCCGGCTCATGTTGGCTCCACCTCCCCGGCTCATGTTGGCTCCACCTCCCCGGCTCATGTTGGCTCCACCTCTGTTCATTGGTGGACCGCCTCTGTTCATGACTCCACCCCTGTAGCCCATGTTGCCCCTAATTGGTCCTCCTCTTGGGGCCCCTCGCTGGGGGGCCATGAGGCCGCCACCCCTGTTGAAGTTCCCCCGGTTGGCAAATCCACCTCTGAAAGCTGGAGGGGGCATGAAGCCTCGAGGGGGGCGAGTGAACCCACCACGTGGGCCTGGAGCTGGGTGGGGGCAGACATGTTGGACACACACATTAGACCGGCGGCGCATCTTTAATGATTAGGAAGCCATTTCTCTACTACTCAACAATTACAGGAGAAATTAAAGTGAAAGGGCAGAGGTCTTTGATTGGAAAAAGTGGATTGATTGGACTTCACCTGTCCAGTTCTATCAGATCAGTGCACACAAAGCAACATTTTAGCAATTGGTTGCGAGGCTAAAACTGGACCAAAACCTGCCATGCAAATCCCTAATCTGACCAATATGGCAGACAACCCACCTCCTCTGAAGTTGCCCCTCTGCTGGAAGCCTCCTCGTACAACTCCTCTCTGGCCGGGTCCTCCTCCACGGTTGAACTGGTTCTTGCCTCTGCCTCCACCCCGGACAACACCTCCTCTATTGGGGGTCAAGGCCCCCTGGTTGGGCTTCTTCTCAGCCGGCAGGGCCGCCTTGCTCTCCTCCTTGTATTGCTCCACTAGCTTGGAAGACTCCTCCTTCTGCAGCTCAGCGTAGCTCACCTCAGCGAAGCTGTCGCCCTCGTCTGGCAGGGTGAAGAATCCTACACGGGAAGAGAGCCATTAATCGATGGTCAAATAACAGCCCCAATGAAAGACTAGCGTATGAATAATAGCTTATGATGTCCACCATAACAAAAAACTAAATTTGTAGAGATGAAGGATCATGGAAAGCTCTGTGTTCTACCCACCAGGTCCAGAGGCAGGGGTATTGGCTTTGAAAACAAAACTAGCCCGTTTTTTGGGAGGTTAAAATCAGTGTGTGCGTGTCCTTACCGTATTACTACAACTTTCTGAAGGTTTCTGGATTAGTGATAACGATAGCTAGCTTTTTAGCACAGGAGGCAAGTCTACTTTTAACACTTTTATTAATATAGTAGCTCACGTCGTTACCTTTCATTTTGAGGAGAGCGTGCTCGGGCACGTCTTTGCCGTCGCTCTCTGCCTTCTTCTGGGCCCTCTCCTTGTAGTCGTCGTCTGAGGGGCAGACCACCACAGCCTTCCGCTGGTACCCAGCAAAAAGACACATCTTCCTCTTCTGGCCCGGGGCAGACAGGTTGGTCTGGGGAGATAAGGATGGGGGAAATTACTAATAATGTTGACTGATTGTGGGAGTATAAATAAAAAGGATTTGGGCTGCTGTGTTGGCACTTTATATAGGCCAGTGCTAGACTCCGTCTCATACGAGCCTTTCTACCCTGTATCATGATGTACTCATCAGTATTTACATACAGTATACCGTTTGTTCCATGTATATTCAAAGATTAATACTTTATTCACAATAAGACAGACTAAAAGGTCAGTTTAACGTGTATGAAATCATTGGCTGTGATTGTATAGAATATGAAGTCTTACATGGTCCAGGATATAGTTCCTCTTCTTGCGAGCAGCAATCTCAATGAACTTGCCCAGGAAGAGAGGAGCACGCTGGGAAATGGCCGTGAGCTTAGTTGTGTCCTTCGCCTGACGCTTCAAGCTGCCAATCTACATAGAGAAAAATGAATAGCTGTGCCACAAGATACCACATATACATAGGACAGGTTATAGGCCTACAGTCCCAAATGACCAGGGACTGCTTATAAAACCATTAGGATCAGACCAATGTTCCCTCTAAGCTGTGCGCAGCTCCCCCAGGACTGCCACGCAGAAGAAATATCAGCCCGCGCAGAGAAGCACGAGATTCAAAATTTGAGTGAAGTTCAGAGTTCTCCCCCTTAGTTAACACTATCAACCTATCCCTTTACTTTGGGAATTGTGTTCAAATCAATGCAAGAGTCACTTCCAAAGCAACATACCGAAACAAAATGAACTATGCAAGACTTGGTATGCAAAACTAACTATGCAAGAGACTTTGTTGTAGGCAGAACGCATCGAAGTAGGATTCTATTGTATTGACATGCACGAATCAAACCGTACTCTACACAAACCAGTGCAGCATAACAAATCAGAGCTGCAGTATGCCTATGTGCAAATAGACTATTGCCATATATGGATCTGTGCCACTCACTTTGAGCTGGACTGCGTTTACAGCATGAGTGGTCGTGAGTAGATGCGCTTGTTTTGAGATCAAAGTGAGAGCTGCATGTAGCCACGTATGAACATTCTGTTCACATCCTTTGCTAGTTAGTGAGTTATTAGCCCAGGTATAGATCATTTGTAGTCAGCAATGGTGGTGTGATTGTGCCCCACGTGCTTCTACACCTGCATTGCTTGCTGTTTGGGGTTTTAGGCTGGGTTTCTGTACAGCACTTTGATATATCAGCTGATGTAAGAAGGGCTATATAAATACATTTGATTTGAAGAGAACCAAACATGTACACGTCTTTGTCTTAAAGGGCAGCGTTGTATTTTGAGACCGGTTTGAATAATCTATGTAGCCAATAGGCAGAGGGCATCACAATTTGTCTGATTCTCTGAAATAATGGTATGGGATTAATAATGCATTTTATTTGTAAAGTGGTTTCTTGCATCAAACAACATTCAGTCACCACCTTGTCTGATAGACAAGTGGATAAACAGGTTAATTTAGGCTGAATGATTGAACAGTTATTTCCATGTTAAAATGTTATGGATGCATTTTCTCCATTGTTTTGATGGTTGGCCACTCTGGTCTACATTATAATGAAATAGCTATAGTAGCCTACTTGACCACTGTCTGAAACTAACTTAAAGCGGGTACAGCCTCAGTGATCACAGTAAACGAGCGCGGGAAGTTGCAATTTTTTTCCGCAACATTCAAGTTTGCGCTCCGACCTGAAATTTGTTCAGTGCCTAAATGTTTTTTTTAGGGAACATTGGATAGGACTGGAAGTTAATTTCACAAACTAAATTGACAAACTAGAACCCCATTCTCAGAAGAGTGCAGAACACATTCTAAAATACTAGAGGCTCCAAACACCATGAGTCAGTATAACATTGACCATCATCTTCTCCACGATGGTGTCGCTGCCCAGGATGTAATATTTCCCAGGGTTCTCCTGGATGTGCTTGTTCACCCAGGTGGTCTTTCCTGAGCCGGGCAGGCCTACCATAGCAATCACCTAAAACAACACA
Organism: Salvelinus fontinalis; assembly: GCF_029448725.1. Taxonomy (NCBI): domain Eukaryota; kingdom Metazoa; phylum Chordata; class Actinopteri; order Salmoniformes; family Salmonidae; genus Salvelinus; species Salvelinus fontinalis. The sequence continues at coordinate 28,319,485 of NC_074691.1, read as the reverse complement.
CATATACACAACTGATCAGTAACAATGGTAGAAGGAGTTATGCACATACAGGTGAGGAAAAAGGTGCTCTGAATGTTTATTTTTTTAATCTGATATATTTTGCTAGCCGTTTATTCTGAAATATTGGTTGAACCCAAGGACAGATCCCATTGCTAGGGAGGCCTTTGTGTCAAACAAGTCACTGCCAGTGACGTTATGGGTTCCCATAGTTACCTCACACTCCTTCTTGGTGTTGGGTCCCTTGGGTCCGCGGACACGGTCGTCCATGGCGACCTGCTGCAGGAAGGTGTAGCCCTCTGGCTGGGGGAAGTAGGGTGTTTCCATCTGGCCAAAGTTGAACTCCACAGAACAGTTGTGGCAGATGACGTGGGGGAAGAGAGCTCTCCCTGCCAGGGACTCCTTACCGACCTGGAAGGCCACAACTGGCTCCTTACCATTCTTAGAAAAGGAAATCTCCACCTCCTCGCCCTCAAAGTTCTGCAATAGAAAATAATTTTACCTAAATATATATATTTTAAGCTTGTAGTTTCAATGGAACATTGACAGATCAAAATGTTAGGTACCAACAAGGAAGTCGCCAAACCGGTTTAGGTGGAAATGTTTTACTTTAAGAACAGAGGGTGTGGCAGACAAATCATGTTTTCATATAAATAAATATTTTGTGTGCGTTTGCCTCATTGATGAGGAATTCTTGACATCACAGAAAGTCTGATATTAATTTAAAATCGGCCTGTCCATTTTGAGAATATTACATTATGGCAACTATTCGGATAAATGAAGGCAGGCTACTTACGATGAGGCAGCAGATGACGTCGTTCTCATCGTAAGTATCTCCAAAATCTTCAGTCACGCAGTTGGTAGTCTTCTTGCCTTTGCCAGAGTAGGCATAAGAATGCTCCTCCTCACCTGCAATGGCACAATACAACTCACATCAGACATGATACACAGTTGACTGGTTCAGGGTACTAAAAGTAGAGATTTTTCCCCCCCAGTGTTTCTGCACTCATTCCATAGTCGCCTTGCAAACTTCAACTGAAACAGACTATATCATTTCCAGTTACATGTCATGTTTCCTAACAGCCTTTAGAGAGCGCCAACCATTCTACCATTCTATTTTTGGAGAACAAAACCAATAGATTGATAATACTGACCGAGGAGCAGACTGCCAGTAGCCAGGGACCATCCAACCTGGACCTCATGGACCTCCATGTTCTTACTGAAGATGTGCTTCACTGGAATCTTCTCAGTTAACTAGAACCACAATATTACATTGGTAATGTTGGTAGCAGATAGTATGATGACTTACAAATCGAATTATTTACGTTAATGCTAAATAGTGATTATTTTGTCTCTATGGCCTATTTATTGCCATACCTCCCTACATTTGCACACACTGTACATAGATTTTTCTATTGTGTTATTGACTGTACGTTTGTTTATGTGTAACTTGTTTGTGTCGCACTGCTTTGCTTTAGCTTGGCCAGGTCACAGTTGTAAATGAGAACTTGGTGTCAACTGGCCTACCAGGTTAAATAAAGGTTAAATAAATGAGAAATTTGAGGGCACAACCCTCAAATTTAAATCTGATGGTGCATTTATATTATAAAATGGAGAAAAATGATTATGGGTTTCTGAGGTCAAAACATTACGAATTCACAATTACTAATGAAATGACAACTGGGCTAGACAAGAGAAGCAGTGTTTCTCCTTACCTTCATCTCGTAACAGGCCTTGCCCTGGGTCAGGCCGTACGAGGCCCTGCCCCCAGACCAAAGGTAGGCAAAGCTCTCCATGGTGAGAGAGGACGCACTGTACCGGTCCCGGGACACCTTGAAGTGCAGGTCGCAGTTATCTGAGGACAAAGAAACAAACATCAACTATTCAGTTATCTTCTCAGTCCCCTGACATGCCATATAGTGTGTCCCATCACACATCGGTCTTTAAGCCGTATTCCTATGCACTAGAAGAGACATGAGAATATTGAACGACATGGCAAACAGACAGCGAGGTGGAGCTATTGCTTCTGAGCAGACAGCGAGGTGGAGCTATTGCTTCTGAGCAGACAGCGAGGTGGAGCTATTGCTTCTGAGCAGACAGCGAGGTGGAGCTATTGCTTCTGAGCAGACAGCGAGGTGGAGCTATTGCTTCTGAGCAGGTGTTTGTAGAGTGATTAAATCAACCCAGCACTGTCGGCCACGCTATACACCAAACATCACTCACAGTTGTCCAGACAGACTGTTGTATCGTCAAACTCTTCATCTTCCTCTTCCAGGGGTGGCAGTGGAGACTTGAGACTAGACCTGAAAGAGAACACAGCCCGTCAGTAACAATGTCAGAGAATTAGAACCTGTCGTACGGATCCAGAATGTCCCACCAGGGTGGCCATCCGGTTGGGATGACCTCTCTGAAGAAGAGGGCATCGATAGAAAGAGTCAAGAAGACTATGGGCGGAAATAGAACTCTAACATTTAAGCTTCTGGAGTTGGGTGTTTAAAGAAATCACGACAAGACAAATACATACCTGCAGTGGTCCACTGATGCATCAAAGCAATGGAGAATTATTATTAAATAAATCAATATTTTTTTTAACTAGTCCTAGGGGCTATATTTCTTATTATAAAAGCCTTAATAGCCAATAGGCCTTGTTTGCAGAAACTGTGTTCATGGCTATGGAGATTCCTGGTAGGGTCAAGAAGGATAAAAGGCTGCTGGATGTATTTAACTGTGGCGCTGCTCTCACTAAAAGGTCAAAGCTGCAGCCTCATGGTTGTGGAACAGAGAGTCAAACAAGCTAGTTCCACATAACCTAGAGGGGCTTCAACTGTACTCTAGGGACTGTAGTGATAACAAGATGAATATTGTGCTACACGGACTTATAAACTTGAAGAAATTCAGAAACAGAATCAAGCCGTTTCCCAGGGGGAAGAGTTGTGTTTATAAAACTAGCCCACAAATATTTACACTGGCGAGGATTACAACAGGAGGATAAATGTCTGTCCACAGAATGTAGACGGAAGCCTTTGCAGGATTAAACACTGCCTCGTGCACAGGAAGAGAAACACCATAATGCAGCATTGATAGAAAATGTGAGTCTTAGCACCAATTAGAAGAGATAGTTGTGGGGGGGGGGTTCACATTTGTAGCAACACTGGTTGGGTTGGTAATTTTACTCTGACATCAAATGCACTGTGCTTAGATACAAATGGCAACTTCATTTACATTTTAGTCATTTAGCTAACACTCTTACCCAGAGCGACTGACCGTAGTGAGTGGGTAAATTTGTTTGCACCCTTTTCTCTCCATATTAGACTTTGGCTTATCTACACATTAGTCAGACCGCACTCAGACCAAGGATCATAGAGTCTTGCCAGAGGTCATCCAGGGTGGTGCGATGGAGATTCCATGATTGATTTAGCCAACAGCTACTAAGGCCTCTGCTGCACAGACAATGGTTTCTTAGTTTACACCAGTCAGAGCAAGGCTCTCCAACCCTGTTCCTGGAGAGCTACTGTCCTGTAAATTCAGTACAACCCTTATCTAGCGCACCCGATTCAAATAATTAGCTGGTTGATAAACTGAATCAGGTTAGTTACAACTGGGGTTAAAATGAAAACCTACAGGAGGGTAGCTCTCCAGGAACGGGGTTGAAGCTAGAGTGACATTTTGATGACAGGATAACAGTCCACTTGGTCAATGAAAAAAACAAATAGCGTTCCAGATAAACATGGAGGTGGTTTCCCAGACAGATCAAGCCTAGTCTTGGACTAAAAAGCTCAATGGGAATCTCCATTTGAAGTATTTTTAAGTACCCTGTAAACCAGCCCATGATGCACAGTGTGACTGTACGGAGAGAAAGCATTCCTGTAAAAAAAAAAAAACATCAACCACACTGAATAAAATGATGACAAAGTAGAGAGACAATCAGAAAAGACAAATACTATGCGAGCAGGAACAGTGAGCAGTCCGTGGAGAGTACCTATCTGCAACTCGAGCGTCCAGAAAAAAGTTCTACATCCTTGTGCCCCTACGCAACCCCCCCTCTACTCTCTCATGCGTTTCTTTTTTTAGCAATGTTGCGTCACCTTGTCAGTGTACACAGTAAACCTTCCTGCACAAAGAGAACGAATGGGGAACAATAGAACATTACTGTTCATTTCTCTTGCTACATTATGCAGTCCATTTATGGGTGCATGTGGTCACTGCATGGGTTAAATGGTAAGGTTCATTTAAAAGCCAGGGATAACCCTCAATTCAAACATGTATGACTCTTAAGTAATGTTGACAAAAGTTAGTTAAGTGAGGGTTTTGTCGCTAGTTAATGCATTGGCGCTTAAAGCCAATACAGTTCACATAGCTGTGATGGCGCTTCAGACATACCAAAGGCCATTTTGTCTCCCATCCTTACCAGCTGTATTTGTTCTCTTCAATAAATTCAAAGTAGCCCCTTCCATGTTCCTCCCGGCGTCTCTTAACACCCTTCTTATTCTTCTGATCAGCATTCGTGTCTTTGTCCGCATCCCCTTTGGAAATAAAAGAAAAATATAATGAGGTGCTCCTTTATTGAAAGGATAGGTCGCACTGTGGCTGTGGTAGGGTTGGCCCACACAGATGACTAACTACTTGTCCATTAGGACCTCATTACTTTCATTGAATGTGATGGAAGACAGTAGAATGCTAAGGCTGCTTTGACCAGGGAGTAAGGTTGGTTACATTGCAGCCGGCCAACAATTGGAGGACATATGTGAGGAGATGTAACGTTGAACACAGTAAAATGGGTACAATAACCCAGTTACGGTTAGAGTTACTATTAAAAAAAGGTCAGGGAAATAGACCATTGTCCAGCCGTCTCAGATGTTGCGGTCAATACAATAGCATACTGCGACAAGTCAGACAAGAAAAACAACTGCAGACTATTTTAGATTGACCCCCTTCCCCCACAATAGCATTCGCGACTAACTAGCTAGTTAGCTTAAAAGCTAGTTAGCCAATTCTTGCTCATTCATTCAAAATATCTTAGCCAGCTAGTATTATCTAATCAGATAACTAGCCAACTACTGTTTCCAAATACTTGCCTTTAGCTACGTTTCTAGAACCAGTTTGAGAACCCGTTTGTATAAGAATTTAGGATACTCCGAGTCACATAGTTAACCATTTAGAACCACGAGCCTACCTAAACCAGCACCTGCCGAATATTGTCCACCGTTCGCTAGAATCGCGAGCTAGCTATTCTAGTTAGCAACTACACAAAAGAATGCTAACTATGCTAACCACCCATTCAGCTAAAATTACATCAAGCGTGAGCCCAATGGTAGTCTCCATGCAGTACGTTAGGACCAAGTTAAACAATATTACCCCAATTTGCTAGTTACACTAGCCTATCTAATCAATATACATCAATCCGGCTTCGCGAACACCCCGTATAGCAAAAACATGTGTGACAACCAGTCCAGGGATTTTCAAATGGAACCAGCGACTCACCCTCTGCTGGCTGGTCTCCAGGCTCACCATCCTCTGCGTCTAACGTTATTTTCTCCATGTCGTCCACACCTTCCTTCAACATTGGATCCATTTCTTCATCTTCCACCTCGCCCATTTCGTCGTCCTCCTGAGCCGCGTTCTCCTCGCATTCTACGGCGGGGTCTCCCTCTCCGTTTCCATTCTCCTCCTCCTCGTTGGCCTCCATGCTTTCTTCGACCGGATCCTCGTCGTCGTCTTCGTCTTCCCCCATGTCCTCTTGATCATCAGCGGCCTCAGAGCTACCTCCCTCCACGGCCTCCAGCCCAATGGGATCATCTCCAGCCAGGGCCTCTTCGTCAAGCGCGGCCTGCAGCCGGTCCATCAACTCGGCCTTCAGCCCCTTGTCCGACAGCTGACGCTTTTTCAGCTCGTCCTTCAACTCGTTAACTTTCAGTTTTTTTACGTTAATTGAACTCATTTTTATATCTGTATAAAAATACTAAACTGAAACACGATTTAAAATGACAAATATGGGAAATTCTGTAAGGACGCCACGCTATGCAAATCGATGTAGCTGCTAGCTATATTTAACTGCGCCAAATGGCAGTAGCGTTACTAGCACTTTTCAATGGCAGAAGGGCTTGTCGGCGCAAATGGTGGTACCAGACCCCTCCCATATTCAAGTATTGGGGAAGGACTTGGGCGTGGGTTACCGTAATAACTGATAGAGCAGCTCAAGAGACTAAGCAATATCAAATCAAATTTGATATGTCACATACGCCGAATACAACAGGTGTAGTAGACCTTACAGTGAAATTCTTACTTACAAGCCCTTAACCAACAATGCCGTTTTAAGAAAAATACACAAAAAAAGAAATAAAGTAACAAATTATTAAAGAGCAGCAGTAAAATAACAATAACGAGGCTATATACAGGGTACCGGTACATAGTCAATGTGTGGGGGCACCAGTTAATCTAGGTAATTGAGGTAATATGTACATGTAGGTAGAATTATTAAAGTGACTATGCATAGATAATAACAGAGAGTAGCAGCAGCGTAAAAGGGGGGGGGGGGGGGCAATGCAAATAGTCTGAGTAGCCATTTGATTAGATGTTCAGGGGTTTTATGGCTTGGGGGTAGAAAGGGAAAGGGGGATACCAAGACAGTTGTACAACTGAATGCCTTCAGCTGAAATGTGTCTTCCGCATTTAACCCAACCCCTATGACTAGGGTGGCTGGAGTCTTTGACAATTTTTAGGGCCTTCCTCTGACACCGGCTGGTAAAGAGGTCCTGGATGGCAGGAAGCTTGGCCCCAGTGATGTACTGGGCCATATGCACTATCCTCTGTAGTGCCTTGCGGTCGGAGGCCGAGCAGTTGCCATACCAGGCAGTGATGCAACCCGTCAGGATGCTCTCGATGGTGCAGCTGTAGAACCTTTTGAGGATCTGAGGACCCATCCTAAATATTTTCAGTCTCCAGAGGTTTTGTCGTGCCCTCTTCATGACTGTCTTGGTATGCTTGGACCATGTTAGTTTGTTGGTGATGTGGACGCCAAGGAACTTGAAGCTCTCAACCTGCTCCACTACAGCCCCGTCGATGAGAATGGGGATGTGTTTGGTCCTCCTTTTCCTGTAGTCCACAATCATCTTTGTCTTGATCACGTTGAGGGAGAGGTTGTTGTCCTTGCACCACACGGTTAGGTCTCTGACCTCCCTATAGGCTGTCTTGTCGTTGTCGGTGATCAGGCCTACAACTGTTGTGTCTTCGGCAAACTTAATGATCCAAGCTGTCTGCGCATTTTGGAGATACCAAGCACAGCAGGCTACATTTTTAGCCATGAAAATAAATAAGTACATTAAAAATGATCCCAAGGACACACACACACACACACATATTCAATTATCTGTCCATTTCCAGACCTATTCTGAACAGTGGAGGCTGGTGGGAGGAGCTATAGGAGGACGGACTCATTGTAATGGTTTACATATGTAAGTTGTTTGATACAGTTACATTGATTCCATTCCCATAGGGTGGCGCACAATTGGCTCAGCGTTGTCTGGGTTTGGCTGTGGTAGGCTATCATTGTAAATAAGAATTTGTTCTCAACTGACTTGCCTAGTTAAATAAAGGTTAAATAAATAAATAAAAATGACCATTTACAATGACCGCATTCCCACCATACTAAGAATAAATCCTCTTCCTGCCGACCTCTCACTTTCTCATCCAATGGGTTTTGAGAAGGAGGCGAGGAGAGAGGACGCGAGGTGAATGAAATTGAGATTCTCCCAGACTCCTCCTTAAAAGATCACAGCGAATCACTCCAACTTCTTCCCAGACACTCCAACCATAAAACCCACAACATGACTTTATGGCAGCTTGGGGAGCGTTCAGTTCGCTTGAACGTTTACTACATTGCGGAACGATTTACTGAATGACACATTTTCCCCAAACGTTCTTGTACATTCTTGAACATACTTTGAGGTACGTTTGCTCCATTCGGTGGATGTCCCGGGGTGTGGCTTGAAGCAATGACTGACGTATTTTGGTTAACTCTCGACCCCAATTTCAGTTGTTGCCCAACCCCCTCAAATCTTCAAAAAATGCATATAGGTTAGAAGTTGTGGTTGGGTGAATTGCTCATAAATATTCCTTTTGGGTTTGTATAAACGATCCCCAACATTTTGAGGGATCAGGTACAAGTCCACTGCCACGCTCTAATAATAAATGTATGTGAATCACTAAGAAATACAGCTTTGAACTGTGAGTTAGCTCACTGTGATATGGCACCTAAATCCTGACATTTATTGCCACTTAAGGTGTAAATTCGAATCCCCTACAGGCCGCAAAATACATTTTTCACAATGTCACATTTATTGCGGTATTGTGTTGGGAAGAAAAGTGATCATCGTCTTGAAGATCAAATCTCCGAGTTGACAAGGTTAAAATCTGTTGTTCTGCCCCTGAACAAGGCAGTTAACCCACTGTTCCTAGGCCGCCATTGAAAATAAGAATTTGTTCTTAACTGACTTTCCTAGTTAAATAAAGGTTAAAAAAAAAACGCGTTAAGTCTTTTTCCAATAGTAAAATTAACTCACAGATAAGTTTTTATACAGTACCCAAAACCAATAAACCAAAGTGTATAGTCGTGGCCAAAAGTTGAGAATGGTACAAATATTAATTTCCATGAAGTTTGCTGCATCTTTGCCTTTAGATATTTTTGTCAGATGTTACTATGGAATACTGAAGTATATTTACAAGCATTTCATAATTGTCAAAGGCTTTTATTGACAATTACATGAAGTTAATGCAAAGAGTCAATATTTGCAGTGTTGACCTTCTTTTTCAAGACCTCTGCAATCCGCCCTGGCATGCTGTCAATTAACTTCTGGGCCACATCCTGACTGATGGCAGCCCATTCTTGCATCTGCAATGCTTGGAGTTTGTCAGAATTTGTGGGTTTTTGTTTGTCCACCCGCCTCTTGAGGATTGGACCACAAGTTCTCAATGGGATTAAGGTCTGGGGAGTTTCCTGGCCATGGACCCAAAATATCGATGTTTTGTTCCCCGAGCCACTTAGTTATCACTTTTGCCTTATGGCAAGATGCTCCATCATGCTGGAAAAGGCATTGTTCGTCACCAAACTGTTCCTGGATGGTTGGGAGAAGTTGCTCTCGGAGGATGTGTTGGTACCATTCTTTATTCATGGCTGTATTCTTAGGCAAAATTGTGAGTGAGCCCACTCCCTTGGCTGAGAAGCAACCCCACACATGAATGGTCTCAGGATGCTTTACTGTTGGCATGACACAGGACTGATGGTAGCGCTCACCTTGTCTTCTTCGGACAAGCTTTTTTCCGGATGCCCCAAACAATCGGAAAGGGGATGCATCCGAGAAAAAGACTTTACCCCAGTCCTCAGCAGCCCAATACCTGTACCTTTTGCAGAATATCAGTCTGTCCCTGATGTTTTTCCTGGAGAGAAGTGACTTCTTTGCTGCCCTTCTTGACACCAGGCCATCCTCCAAAAGTCTTTGCCTCACTGTGCGTGCAGATGCACTCACACCTGCCTGCTGCCATTCCTGAGCAAGCTCTGTACTGGTGGTGCCCCGATCCGCAGCTGAATCAACTTTAGGAGATGGCCCTGACTTTTTGAGCGCCCTGAAGCCTTCTTCACAACAATTGAACCGTCTCCTTGAAATTCTTGATGATCCGGTAAATGGTTGATTCAGGTGCAATCTTACTGGCAGCAATATCCTTGCCTGTGAAGCCCTTGTTGTGCAAAGCAATGATGATGGCACGTGTTTCCTTGCAGGTAACCATGGTTGACAGAGGAAGAACAATAATTCCAAGCACCAACCCTCCTTTTGAAGCTTCCAGTCTGTTATTCAAACTCAATCAGCATGACAGAGTGATCTCCAGCCTTGTCCTCGTCAACACTCACACCTGTGTTAACGAGAGAATCACTGACATGATGTCAGCTGGTCCTTTTGTGGCAGGGCTGAAATGCAGTGGAAATGTTTTTTTGGGGATTCAGTTAATTTGCATGGCAAAGAGGGACTTTGCAATTAATTGCAATTCATCTGATCACTCTTCATAACATTCTGGAGTATATGCAAATTACCATCATACAAACTGAGGCAGCAGACTTTGTGAAAATGTATATTTGTGTCATTCTCAAAACTTTTGGCCATGACTGTACTACCAAGGCATCCTCTCTCACAGGTATGCTTTCACTTTTCATAATTAGAAGTGTGTGGATGTAAAGGACGTTGCGCTGCTTGCTTAAAGGCTCTACATGGTCAATCTGCTTTCTGCATTGGCCGTGCAGCATTTACGGTGATACAACCTCTGCAGAAGTCAGGGCTTTCATAATTCTTGCGCTTCACAGAGCGGCGCAGAGCTGTTGTGGTGGAAGTTGTCAATGAAGTGGGTTTGTGTTTATAAAGGACCTCCCGCCCTCACCTACAGTCAACCAATCTTGTCGATGCGGAGCTATACAATGCTATATGGAGCCCTCTGCATCCTTACAACATTTGGGAAGCGCATGGCGATGCGGCATGGTGCTCGATTTGGCCTTTGCAATAAATGTGCAATGTGTAAAAAGTGTAAAAAGTGAATGAAGACATTAATAAACTAATTTCTATAGCTTCCAAAATATATTTTACAAAGGTATTAGTAATCTAGTTTATATATAAATTATTGGACGTTACCACACAGCACATCTAGAATGGAGTGTATTTCATACTGAACATCTCCACATCACGATTTCAATGGTAGATTTGACCTGCTAGGGGCAAAAGGAGCTAGATTTACTACTAAACTACCAAAATATATCACTTTTGCAACAAACTGGCAAAATTGATGACCAGAATTGACATCTTTCACTATAACTAAGTCTAAAGCATCTGGTTTCATTAAAGTTACTCTTTAAAGGGAAGAGGTGTGTTTTGAAGCTACAACCCAACCCCTCCCTGTGTTTCAACTGGTCATTCAGTACAGCACCGTTTCCGTGAACATTCTATTACATTTTTATCAGAGGAGGCTGTCAAGAAAATAACCTCACACAACCTACCAGAGGGTAGTGAGGTCTTCACAACGCATCACCGGGGGCAAACTACCTGCCCTCCAGGACACCTACAGCACCTGATGTCACAGGAAGGCCAAAAAGATCATCAAGGACAACAACCACCCGAGCCGCTGCCTGTCCACCCCGCTATCATCCAGAAGGCGAGGTCAGTACAGGTGCATCAAAGCGGGGACCGGGACACTGAAAAAAAGCTTCTATCTCAAGGCCATCAGACTGTTAAACAGCCATCACTAACATTGAGTGGCTGCTGCCAACATACTGACTCATCTCTAGCCACTTTAATAATGAAAAGATTGATGTAATAAATGTATCACTAGCCACTTTATATAATGTTTACATACCCTACATTACTCATCTCATATGTATAGCCTGTACTCTATACCATCTACTGCATCTTGCCTATGTCGTTCGGCCATCGCTCATTCATTTATTTTTATGTCCATATTCTTATTCATTCCTTTACACTTGTGTGTATAAGGTAGTTGTTGTGAAATTGATTACTCGTTAGATATTACTGCATTGTCGGAACTAGAAGCACAAGCATTTCGGCAAACACTCGCATAAACACCCGCTAACCATGTGTATGTGACAAATATAATTTGATTTGATGGTGGGTGGAGCTATAGGAGGACGGGCCCATTGTAATGGCTGGAATGGAGTAACTGGAAAGGTATCAAACACATCAAACGTATGGAAACCACATGTTTGACTACTTTCTATCCTACCACCAGCCTCCTCGTGTTTTTATGTACTGAACACAGCCCTGGTTCATGGAATGTCCTCTAGACACACTTACATAACTTCTCTTCTAATTTGAAAACATGTCCTATAATATCTAAACAAGCATTATGTTAGGCACAAACCGTTCGACATGAAATCGGATTATTTCACATACAGGCCACAAACTAGAGTGCCACGTTTATAGCAAAGATGTTTTATAACTAACCCAAGACAGACCAGAGCCTGTCGTTTCCAATGGGAGCAAATTAATCATAGCGGTCAGACCACGCAAGGAGGTGGGCAGAGCCAAGCGCAAGCTAGTGCGAACCTAATGGCATTGTCTTTTGCATATTTCCGTTAAGGAACACCTACTCTGCAAAGTGCGCGTGTGCAATAACTCAATTTGACATTGCACTCCTAAACAACGCAATTTTTTTGAAACTTTGGCAAAGGGTAAAGTCTACAAAACGTAGTTCACTCTCTTTGTTTCAGATTCTAGTTTTGGAAACAGAAAACTATCGAAATCAATTGTTTAATCGATAAGAAAATTAGCAGAATATTGGCCAAAGTCCATCTCGCGCCATCTTCTCCCACGACCGGCCAGTGATATTCCTCCCATCACCATATTTGGTAAGGAGTGGAAACGCAAACCGGATGCTTCACATTTTTACATCTGGTGAAATATCTGGTTTATCGTTCTAGCTGTGTTTATAGTTTGCACTTCACTGGCTCCATGTGGACAACGAGGGGAATGCACAAAGAAAAGCAATAAGTAGTTGTGTGGGAGCGCTCTCCCTCTTGATGCGCTCTGACATTACACGCACCTTCATTCACACCGCCACATAACAAGACGTGCAAGTTCGAATACTGGGTTAGAATAACATAATTGCTTAATATCTTTCCTTTTTTCTTTTTTTTACCCATGTACAAAAAAACCAACACTGACTAAAGTAGACAGCATATCCTTTATCCTTGTTTTTGCCTTTGTTACATTTTCCGTTATAGTCCACAACCTTTTGCTATGGCATCTCTCACTCGGCGGAGAAGGAGAGATGTCCCACAGCAGCGAACCGAAGGTATTGGGTAAAGGACACTTGATTTAATATTATAATAATTTTTTAAATATTCAGTATTTATCTTAAGTTGTTTAGGTAGAACTGTGCAACCCACAGCCTAAGTATGCACTTATTATTTGACGACTAATATGCTTTGAAAACATTAGGTTGAATTTATGTTATGATGATATCAAGGTACACAGTAAAAAAGGTGCTATCTCGAACCTAAAAGGGTACTTCTGCTGTCACCAAAGGAGGAACCTTTTTGGGTTCAAGGTAAAGCCCTTTTGGATTTAATGTAGAACAGAGGATTCTACATGGAACTCAAAAGGGTTCTACCTGGAAGCAAAAAGGGTTCCCAAATGGGGACAGCCGAAACACCCCTTTTCAACTCTTTTTTCTAAGAGTGTAGTCATGTTTGTTTTCTTGCCTGCAGTTTATTAAGGTGGTATTTGTGTATATTTCACAGACAACAGATGCTCCTCAATGTAAATCAACCAGATTCTACTCTGAGACTCAGACTGTGAGCGGTACAGTATTGCAGGAGGACTGGAAATCAACAGACCGCCCCTCTCCAGAAGGTGCAGGATCCAACACCGACCCTCATGGAGCTCTGTGTCCGAGGACAGATGTCCTATCCAGGACGTCTCTGGCGGGACCTTGCGTCGGATCCAGAAGTCCTGTAAGTGCCAGTGGATTTGGCACTGTTGGACCCAACGTGCTGGGAAGTTAGAGTGTTCGGAAATCTAATGGAAAAGTTATTTGTGAGCATTGCACCGTGACTGTGGCTGCACTGAAGAGACAGGCACTGAGCCTTGTCATTCCTCAATATATCTCATGCAAGGTAAGCTGATCACTGCATCACTTTCTCTGGAAATGTGTTCTATGTAGTAAGCAGGAGTATACATTGTAGTGATACATTATACAGTACCAGTCAAAAGTTTGGACACACCTACTCATTCAAGGGTTTTTCTTTATTTGAGCTATTTTCTACATTGTAGAATCATAGTAAAGATGTCAAACCTATGAAATAATACATATGGAATCATGTAGTAACCAAAAAAGTGTTAAACAAATCAAAATATATTTTATATTTGAGATTCTTCAAAGTAGCCACCCTTTGCCTTGATGACAGCTTTGCACACTTTTGGCATTCTGTCAACAAGCTTTATGAGGAGTCACCTGGAATGCATTTCAATTAACAGGTGTGCCTTGTTAGAAGTGAATTTGTGGAATTTCTTTCCTTCTTAATGCGTTTGAGCAAATCAGTTGTCTTGTGACAAGTTAGGGGTGGTATACAGAAGATAGCCCTGTTTGGTAAAAGACCATGTTCGTATTATGGCAAGAACAGCTCAAATAAGCAAAGACAAAGGTCAGTCTGAAATTAGTTTAAGAAATGAAGGTCAGGAAATATGGAACATTTCAAGAAAGTTTCCTCAAGTGCAGTCGCAAAAACCATCAAGCGTTACGATGAAAGTGGCTCTCACGAGGACTGCCACAGGAAACGAAGAGAGTTACCTCTGCTGCAGAGGATAAGTTTATCAGGGTTACCAGCCTCAGAAACTGCAGCCCAAATAACTGCTTCACAGTGTTCAACTAACAGACACATCTCAACATCAACTGTTCAGAGGAGACGGCGTGAATCAGGCCTTCATGGTCGAATTGCTGCAAAGAAACCACTACTAAAGGACAAGTGTTTCTTGGGCCAATAAACATGAGCAATGGACATTAGACGGGTGAAATGTGAGATTTTTGGTTCCAATCGCCGTGTCTTTGTGAGAAACAGAGTAGGTGAACGGATGATCTCTGCATGTGTGGTTCCCACTGTGAAGCATGGAGGAGGTGTGATGGTGTAGGGGTGCTTTGCTGGTGACACTGTCAGTGATTTATTTAGAATTCAAGGCACACTTAACCAGCATGGCTACCACAGCATTCTGCAGCGATACGCCATCCCATCTGGTTTGCTCTTAGTGGGACTATTGTTTGTTTTTCAACAGGACAATGACCCAAAACACACCTCCAGGCTGTGTAAGGGCTATTTGACCAAGAAGGAGAGTGATGGAGTGCTGCATCAGATGACCTGGCCTCCACAATCACCCGAACTCAACCCAATTGAGATGTTTGGGATGAGTTGGACCACAGAGTGAAGGAAAAGCAGCCAACTAGTGCTCAGCATATGTGGGAACTCCTTCAAGAATGTTGGAAAAGCATTCCTCATGACGCTGGTTGAGAGAATGCCAAGAGTGTGCAAAGCTGTCATCAAGGCAAAGGTTGCCAACTTTGAAGAATCTAAAATCTAAAATATATTTTGATTTGTTTAACAATTTTTTGGTTACTACATGATTCCATATGTGTTATTTCAAAGTTTTGATGTCTTCATTATTATTGTACAATGTAGAAAATAGTAAAAATAAAGAAAAACCCCTGAATGAGTAAGTATGTCCAAACTTTTGGCGGGTACTGTACTTTATAACCAATTCCATGTGGGAACAATTTAAGAGGTTTTGAATTGAAATGGTCATAAAATGTGGCTTAGAGGATTTCCATAGATTTTAGGATTTGCCAGACATTTGACAAAGCCTAATCAAAATTAAGTGTCACATACATAGACATTTTTTTCTGATTTAGATTGTTTTATTTGTAGCAGCCAACAATTCTAGTCATTGAGCAGACTCATAGAGGATATCCCTAGAGTGAGCTGATTCACTCTATAGTCCCTCTAACCTCATCACCAGAGGCAAAATAAAACATTTGCTTACCTCTCCTACAGAGAGGGACATGACATAAAATAGGATGTTTTAAAATAAACCATAGGCCATTTATATGTGGAGAGAATACCTCATTGTTCAGACAGAGTCAGTCAGTAGAAATCTGATAATGGCTCCTTGTAGTGTATTGACTTCCAGCCCAGAGCCATGATAAGATCTGTCCTGTTATGAATCAGAAAGAAAATACTTCCTTAAATATTTAGGTAGGAAAACGGGTCTCTGACAGCCTGGTCCAAAATCTGTTTAATCTGTTTAGCCAACTCCTATGGTCGTTGTTTTGCATGGTTCCAGATTTGTTTGTCTTTTTGCTATGAGAAACAAAACACCAGAGGTTGTCTATACAGCCCAAACAGATCTGGGACCAGGTCTCTGATGGCTCAGCTTTTGGGTTGGAGTTTGTTTGGGCACATCTGCATTTTTCTGGTTGACTTTGTTTTATGCAATAGTACAGTAGTCTGGGACGCAGAATGTGGTTCATTGACGTTAGCAGCTTGTGGGAGAGAAGTCTTGGAACGGAAGTTAAGGGAGTACAAGGACACAGAAGGAAAATATGTTTGGAAAGGGTATTTTGTTTTTAAATTATATTGTCAATTAGAATTGTAGAGTTATGTCTCAGAATTGTATGGGAAGGTCTGCTCAATCCAAGATTACAACCGGCATTACCCCAAAAATGGAGGAGGCAGGTGGCAGTGGGAGGAGGTAGGGAACTGGTCTGTCTGCCTAATATAAAAGATCAAAACTGGCAGAGAAATAAAAATAGCATAAATAGGAAAGTATACCAGCTTCATTTGAGGACCAGGATGTTGACTGCTGTGCCATACATATTGCAAAATAGTTGGGTAGATATTTTTGATGTACCGATTCCATGGTACAGGGTGTATGAGTTATATATAAAACAACGCAAGGTTCAGAGACTTCGTGCTTTCAGCTAAAATTATTGATGGGTCACTGGTTCGGGTCCCCATTTTTGATCTTGTGGGAGATCTGTCGACATGGCCTTGAGCAGGGAGTTGACCCTGGTTGCTTCTGTGGGTCGCTGAAGATGGGAGTGTGTTAGATGACTAATGTGATGTAGATGTTGAGAGGCTTCACTGCAAGTAGATTGTATGTTTTATATGTTCAATAAATGTAAAATGTAAAATTGTAATGATTGATTCTGGAAATCAGTGTACATTTCATTCTTTAATGACAATCAAATATCAAAGTTACCCACTTTTGTAATTCACTTTGATATGTTGTTTTTGTTATTTAAATAGACTCAATGCATTGCAATGCAGAACCATATTATACATCCCCTTTACACTCACTCTATAGGACTCAACCTTGTCAGCCTATCTCCACGGCAACCTCCAAGCCCACAGCACTACCATAGGTGTCTGGGCTGTGGAAGAAGTGCAGAGTGGTTGCATAGGCGGAAATCCCAGGGGGGACGGGGGGGACACGACCCCCCCATCTTGGGAAAAATATGATTTGTCCCCCCCAATATATCACTGTAAACATAACTATGTAATTTCAATAATATTAATAATACGCAATGAAAGCACTTGTGCTGATTATAGACACTTTATAGCGCATTTAAATTTCAAAAGATTGCGACCCCCCCCGCCCTTTGCCGCACAATGGTTTGATCCACTGCCAGTTGTTTAGCTGGCAAGGTAATAGAGAGTTCGTATCTACTGTCCGAAAGGCACATGTACGTAACTGACGTGAGGTTAATCCAGTCAATCCATAGCAGGTCCATAGCAATGTTATTTATTTATTTTTATGTTGGCAGGGTTCACACACTAGGGGAATTTGCAGAGCTAGCGCGCAAACTAAAGCAAACATTAACTATCAAGCTAGCTAGTACCTATTCCATTTTTGTGGCGTCGTCAAAGATGGAATCTTTGCTATCGTCAGTTTATTCCAAGATCAGCATGCAGCTGTAGTGCTTCGACGTCCCTGTGATAAGGTTAGCAATAAACTGAAGTCCAAACTGAACAGAACAGAACTACACTCTCTTCTACCATTGTCTTAAATATATATAATGGTCTCGTTGCAAAAGATAAATTGTCGCTAGTGAACTTTTTTTATTTTATTTTATTTCACCTTTATTTAACCAGGTAGCAAAGATTATAGCAAACACACAGAAACGGAATTGGTGCTCGCTAGCTTTACAAATTCAGCTATTGTTGGAAGCCAGCCAATATGAAACAAACTATTTAAATTACAAAAGGTTGCAGCATGTGTTGTGTAAATGTGTGTGTGTGCAGCTAGGCCAGCCAGCCAGCCAGGTAGAAAAATGGCAGAAAAAAGTAAGAAGACGGACATCAGAGTATTTGTCAGTACACCAAAACGCATAGTAAGAACTCTAGTATCCTAATATCTCAACGACTAGTTGATAAAATGTTCATAAGAAAGAAGTGAAATGCTAATGGAAATGTTTCACAATGATGTCATTAGGCAGAGCAGGCAACAGATGGCACACAGACAGCAGAGTTGGGGACAGATATGCAGGGACAGACTGGCAGACAGAGAGTCTCAGGTAAGTTTGTTGAGTCTTTGTTTGGCAACATTATGAAAGGTTCTCAATTTTTTGGACTTGTAAAATAGGGACATAATTGGAAAATGCCATGGATACCCCCACTCTCAATTTAAACTGGTGACTAAACTAAGATTTGTTTACGGCATGGTATTGCTGTTGTGATTAATTGTGTAGTTTTGGGTACCGGTAGTTAGGAGTACGGCAAACACCTTATTTATTTTCTAGGAGACAGACTGAGTCAGTTAGGGTGGTGAAAGGGAAAGAGCCAGGGAGAGAGACTTCAGAGGACAGTGTCACAGCCACGGCAGGACCAAGTGTCACCCTTGTTGCCAGCAGCACCAGTATAGGGGATAGTGGCACAGCATTGTCCAGTTACCACAGTGATGGCACAAAACCATATCAGCCACACCCACAATTTATAGAACCGCAAACTCTTGCCAACAGAGTGTTGACGTTTCAAGAGAGATGGTTTCGCGATTTCCCCTGGCTACATTATAATCCATCAATAAAAGGAGTGTTGTGTTTTCACTGTAGCCAAGGGTTTTCAAGCCAGCCATCTTTTGGCCAAAGAGCTGATGCTGCCTTCATTAGTGCAGGATTTAGGAACTGGAGAAAAGGCATTGAAAAATTCACAGCACATCAAAATTGCCAAACCCACCGCCACTTTGTAATTGTAACAGCACACCAGCTAAATCCAATCAGTGTCCAGTTATGTCCAGCGCGTGGGGTAAACAGCAGGATGACGCAAGGCATTGCTTGATGAAAATTGTTAGTTCGGTGTGGCATGTAGTAAGACAGGGACAAGCCTTTAGAGGCCACACGGATGACAGTGGGAATTTATACCAGATTTTGAAACTTAGGGCAGAAGAGGATGATCCCATTTTACTGAAGTGGTTAACAGAGCGTACCACAATGTACACAGGCCCAAAAGCACAGAATGAAATTCTGAACATCATGGCCAATAGTCATTCGAGGCATTGCAGCTGAGATTAGGTCTCTTCCGATTGTACAATTTTCATTAATTGTTGATGGTACTCAAGATGTCTCTGGTGCTGAACAGGAGAATGTCTGTCTGCGTTATGTTGACCATGACCTTGTCCCTCACAAGGAGTTTATTGGGCTATACAGGGTGTCGGAGACAACAGGCGAGGGCATTGCGAAAGTGCCAACTGATGTGTTGTTGAGGAAACCCGCAAACATATGCTCGGTTCTTTTGTTCAGTAGTGTGTATAGCAGTGGTTCTCAACCTTTTTGGGGTACTGGAACCCCTGCATATTTTGAGGCAAGGCAGGCAAGGTTTTGAGCGGTCCTCAGGGACCTCCACCCCCTCTATATTATATGTAAACTTACTGGAAACCTTGTGGTACTGACTACATTCATTACACTTTTTTATTTCACGGACCCCTTGCAATTAGTCCATGGACCCCTGTTTGAGAACCCATGGTGTAATTGATAGTTGTTCTTTTGTTTAGTAGTTTTCAGTACACTTACAAATGATTTATTTCATGTTATTTTATTTAAAATGGCATACTTTGTGTGACATACTTGTCCATAGCTGCTGTTTGAAGAGTTGAGACACTGAAGGATATTTTGTTTGATTTATTTGGGTTTTTCATTGAAGTAGTTATTTTGCTTTTAGAACTGTACTTATTTTAAGCTTTTTGTTCTTGCAAAGATATTGTAGACTCAGGCCAGGTGCACATATTTAATGACTATATAAATGTATCAGAAAAAGTCAAATTAAAAGGTCAATTCAATACGGAGACCAACTTTGTGATGGTTCTCAATGGAGATTCTTTTAGATGTGATCACACCATGTTCATTGTATTTATGAAAACTACACCCATACAGTGTACAGTACCATTGTCACCTACTGACCTTTCTTGATATTGCTGGTTGTAAGTACGAATACCTGCATACATACTGGACTGGTAAGGAGCACTGCTATAACTATTATTAGTAGTAGAATTATAATGATTTAAACATTTGAACAAGTTGGGAAAACCCTTCAGTTAACTACTGTACCTATCAATTATCCAGTTGTAGGAATTATGGTTCCTCAATATACATTTAACAACGTATGCTATGTGTTACAGCACTACTTTTGGTGTCCCCCTCAGGAATTGCTCTTGAGAAAATTTAATGTAATTGTCCCCTCCAAGGTTGATCTCAGATTTTCGCCCCTGAGTGGTTGTGACGTCTGCGGTGCCCACCTGATCCAGTTGAAGCGGGAGGCCATCCACCTGATCCTAGCCAGGGAGGAGCGTGCCAAGTGGGCCACTCCACCTATTGCCAAGCCCCTTCCTGGATCTATCTCCACCTAAACAGCACAGTCTAACCCCCACCTCTCAGCCTCTTCAAGGAGCCAGAGCTCCCCTGCCAAGCCCTCCCCTGGATCTCCCCCAAGACACACCCGAAGAGGGTCTTGAAGCCCTCCTCTGGGAGACATAGATGGCTTGAGGAGCAGCAGCACCTGGCCTCCGCCATATCAATGTCAAGCAATAATGGAGTCACCATCTCCCCTACCAGGTACTGTACAGTCCACATCTAAAGCCTATAAGCTGCATATTGTGACATTGGTCTGATATGGTTGTAGCTTTCATTATTACGGATGCTAATGGAGACTATATCAACCACATCAAGACAATGTCGTGACACATCCCCCACCAGGTAGAGGGACTGTACATCTAACAGCCTACAAGCTGTATATCAAGACAATGTCGTGACACATCTACCCACCAGGTAGAGGGACTGTACATCTAACAACCTACAAACTGTATATCAAGACAATGTCGTGACACATCCCCCACCAGGTAGAGGGACTGTACATCTAACAACCTACAAACTGTATATCAAGACAATGTCGTGACACATCTACCCACCAGGTAGAGGGACTGTACATCTAACAACCTACAAACTGTATATCAAGACAATGTCGTGACACATCCCCCACCAGGTAGAGGGACTGTACATCTAACAACTTACAAACTGTATATCAAGACAATGTCGTGACACATCCCCCACCAGGTAGAGGGACTGTACATCTAACAACCTACAAACTGGATATCAAGACAATGTCGTGACACATCTACCCACCAGGTAGAGGGACTGTACATCTAACAACCTACAAACTGTATATCAAGACAATGTCGTGACACATCCCCCACCAGGTAGAGGGACTGTACATCTAACAACCTACAAACTGTATATCAAGACAATGTCGTGACACATCTACCCACCAGGTAGAGGGACTGTACATCTAACAGCCTACAAGCTGTATATCAAGACAATGTCGTGACACATCTACCCACCAGGTAGAGGGACTGTACATCTAACAACCTACAAACTGTATATCAAGACAATGTCGTGACACATCCCCCACCAGGTAGAGGGACTGTACATCTAACAACCTACAAACTGTATATCAAGACAATGTCGTGACACATCTACCCACCAGGTAGAGGGACTGTACATCTAACAACCTACAAACTGTATATCAAGACAATGTCGTGACACATCCCCCACCAGGTAGAGGGACTGTACATCTAACAACCTACAAACTGTATATCAAGACAATGTCGTGACACATCCCCCACCAGGTAGAGGGACTGTACATCTAACAACCTACAAACTGGATATCAAGACAATGTCGTGACACATCTACCCACCAGGTAGAGGGACTGTACATCTAACAAACTACAAACTGTATATCAAGACAATGTCGTGACACATCCCCCACCAGGTAGAGGGACTGTACATCTAACAACCTACAAACTGTATATCAAGACAATGTCGTGACACATCCCCCACCAGGTAGAGGGACTGTACATCTAACAACCTACAAGCTGTATATCAAGATGTCGCGCCGACAACTGAAGTACCCGCCGTTATACTTACAGTGCATTCAGAAAGTATTCAGATCCCTTGACTTTTTCCCCATTTTGTTACTTTACAGCCTTGTTCTAAAATTGAATAAATTGTTTGTTTTCCTGATCAATCCACACACAATACCCCATAATGACAAAGCAAAAACAGTTGTATTTAACAGTTCTGCTAATGTATTAAAAATAAAAACTGAAATATATATTATGGGGTATTGTGTGTAGATTGATGAGGAAAACAAATATTTTAATACATTTTAGAATAAGGCTGTAACGTAACAAAATGTGGAAAAAGTCAAGGGGTCTGAATACTTTCTGAATGCACTGTATTATAGATCCTAATGGAAGATACAGCTATAACGGAGTAAATCATGACATACAGTATCCTCTGCTTGCACATCCTTTTATGGGCGTAGCTATCTGTAAGGCCTGAGGAGATAATGCCCTTATAGAAAGTGTTGTCACTGTCGGCCTGTGATGAGGAGTGGAGGGAAGAGAAGAGGAGGAGAAACAGGAGGAGAAGCAAGAGGAGGAGAAGAGAGGGAAGAGGAGAAGAGAGGAGGGAAGAGGAGGGAAGAGGAGGAGAAACAAGAGGAGAAGAGAGAGGAGGAAACGAGAGGAGAGATGAGGAGAGTAAAGCAGAGGAAAGTGGGAGAGACGGGTGGAGAGGAGGGAAGAGGAGGGAAGAGGAGAGGAGGGAAGAGGAGAGGAGGGAAGATGAGAGGAGAGGAAAGGGGGGAGAGGAGTGCAGTGCAAAGGAGGGAAGAGGAGAGGAGGGAAGAGGAGCGATGAGGAGGGATGAGGAGGACAGACGAAAGGGGGTGAGAGGAGAGGAGGAAAGAGAAGAGGAGGGAGAGAAGAGGAGGGATGAGGAGAGGAGGGATGAGGAGAGCAGAGGAAAGGGTTTTAGAGGAGAGGAGGGAAGAGGAGAGGAGGGAAGAGGATAGGAGGGAAGCAGAGAGGAGGGATGAGGAGAGGAGGGGAAGAGGAGAGCAGAGGAAATGGTTTTAGAGGTGTCACGAATCCCGCTTCCTGAGTTTGTTTTTGCCTGTGTTCTGTCCTGGAGTGTTTTTTCCGGTGTCCTGGAACGCACCCTGTATCTCTGAGTACCTGCACCTGTATCCCATCAGCTATCTGCACACCTGGTCCTGATCATCATCCCTCCACTTCATAAGCTCTGACCTGACATCCATTCCCTGCTGGATCGTTAGCCATGAACAGTATGTTGTGCCAGTGTATCAGCCTCCAGTTTGATAGAGTTTGTTTTGTTGTTTTGTACGTCTTGCTTGCCTTGAACTCACCTCCGTTTTTTCTGTCTACAGTCATTCACCCGGAACGCTCATCTCATCCCTACCTGGTCGTCGGTGACTTCAGTTACTTCATTGGATCTGCCTATTCAATCCCATCAACTCACCTCCGCTGCCCGCTCCGTCACTTGGATTTTTCTATCACTACATTAAAACTTGTAAATAAATTCTCACCTTCATCTTACACTCCTTGTCCTTGTCCTGGTCTGCTTCTGGGTTCAACTTTAGTAGAAGCGTGACAGAACGATCCGGCCAGAACATGAACCCAGCGGACCTGGACTCTGTTTGCCATGCCATTACCCTTCAGGAGAAGATATTGGGACAACACAGTACGGCGCTACAGGAGTTAGCGTTGTCGGTTCAGAACTTCTCTGCTAGTCTGACGAGTATCCAGGCTCGGCTCAGTTTGCCGGCGCATCATCCACCACCTGCTTCACCCCTCTCACCTGCCGCCCCTGGAGCTGTTTCCTTCCGTGAGCCCAATGTTCCGACGCCCGATAAATACGAAGGGGATTTGGGAGGATGCCGTTCATTTCTTATGCAGTGTGGTTTCGTTTTTGATCTGCAGCCCTACTCTTATGCCAAAGATAAGGCTAGGATAGCTTTTGTTATTGAACTGCTGCGTGGTAGAGCTCTGGAATGGGCTTCAGCTGTTTGGGAACAACAGGACACCTGCATGGCGTCAT
The DNA here is from genome assembly GCF_029448725.1 of Salvelinus fontinalis. NCBI lineage: Eukaryota > Metazoa > Chordata > Actinopteri > Salmoniformes > Salmonidae > Salvelinus > Salvelinus fontinalis. Next base: position 28,295,500 of record NC_074691.1, on the reverse strand, counting down.
ACCAGGAGTTCACGGTAGAGATGAGAAAGCTTTTTGACCATCCAGTCCGAGGTAAGGACGCAGATAAACGTTTGTTCTCTCTTCGCCAAGGAGCTCGTCGCGTGGCAGACTTTGTGATTGAGTTCCGGACATTGGCTGTGGAGAGTGGGTGGAATGAGGAGTCACTACAAGCGGCTTTTTACCAGGGGTTGTCGGAGCAACTCAAGGAGGAGCTGATCTCCTTTCCTGAGCCTAGTGACCTGGACAGTTTGGTCAAATTATCTATTCGGGTAGATAATAGAGTCCGAGAGAGAAGGAGGGAGAAGCAGTGGGGTCCGTCCAATCAATCAGCTACTCGGTTACCATTCGGGTCAGGAGGGGGACCGGAACGTGTGGATCATTATTCTCCACACGGGATTAGTGGAGGTGTCTTGCTGCCTGATCCTGAACCCATGCAAGTGGGGCGGTACCGGTTAACAAAGGATGAGCGCCAACGTAGACGTGAGACCAACAGCTGCCTCTACTGTGGTAGCTCGGGACATTACATCTCCGCTTGTCCTCAGCGTCCGTTAAACTGCCCGGCTCGCTAAGTGTGGGAGGACTTTTAGCGAGCCAGTTTCAACCTTCCAAGAACCCTGTCAGACCTCATTTTCCTGCGACCCTCATGAATCAGAGTTTAGCGATGAACGCTTTTATCGATTCAGGTGCCGATGGCAGCTTTATTAATGCCGACTTGGTGGAACAGCTGGGGTTTTCCAAGGAACAATTACCGGAAGCCATTGAAGCAACCACTCTGAACGGCAGTAGTTTGGCACGGATCACTACGAGGACTGGACCGGTTAAGATGTTGTTGTCGGGGAATCATTCAGAGGTTGTTTCTTTTTTCATTTTGCCTTCCCCCCATGTTCCTCTGGTTCTTGGATACCCCTGGCTAAGAAAACACAATCCCTCGTTCGATTGGGTGACTGGAAAGGTAACTAGTTGGAGCATTGAGTGTCATGCTAACTGCCTTAGGTCTGCCTGTTCTCATGCTGTTCTCAGTCAGGTCAGTGAGTCTGCTTCCCCTGATTTGTCCCTGGTTCCAGAAACCTATCACGATTTGGGTGAAGTGTTCAGTAAGCAGAAGGCTCTGTCACTTCCTCCCCACCGACCTGGGTCGAAGAACGGCAAGGCGGACGCCTTGTCCCAGATGTTCTCCAAGACGGAGGAGAGTGGGGTCAAGACTGAGACGATTCTTCCCCAGAACTTTGTCGTGGGAGCTGTTACATGAAGGATTGAGGAGGATGTGATGGCGGCCCTTTGGACGCAGCCCGGCCCCGGTAACGGTCCACCCGGTCGGTTGTTCGTGCCTGAGTCGGTCCGTCCTGCTGTCCTTCAGTGGTTCCACGCCAGCAAGATAGCTTGTCACCCTGGCGTTGCTCAGACTATGGCGCTACTGTGCAGACGATTTTGGTGGCCTGCCATGGGAAAAGATACCCGGAGGTTTGTTGCCGCTTGTCCTGTTTGTGCGCAGAATAAGAGTACCAATCGGCCCAGCTCTGGGCTTCTTCACCCCCTACCTATTCCCCGGCGACCTTGGTCACATCTGGCTCTGGACTTGGTCACGGAGTTGCCCCCTTCTCCTCGTCCTCCTCCTCGGATGATCGGAGGTGGTCCTGCCTACACGGTGCGCCGCATCATGGACTCCAGACGGCGGGGTCGAGGGTTCCAGTATCTCGTGGATTGGGAAGGATATGGTCCAGAGGAGAGGAGTTGGATTCCTCGGCGTCAGATCCTTAATGCTGACCTGCTTCGTGACTTCTACCGCCTCCACCCTGGCGCTCCGGGTAGTACGCCCGGTGGCGTTCGTCGGAGGGGGGGGGGGGATACTGTCACCAATCCCGCTTCCTGAGTTTGTTTTTGCCTGTGTTCTGTCCTGGAGTGTTTTTTCCGGTGTCCTGGAACGCACCCTGTATCTCTGAGTACCTGCACCTGTATCCCATCAGCTATCTGCACACCTGGTCCTGATCATCATCCCTCCACTTCATAAGCTCTGACCTGATATCCATTCCCTGCCGGATCGTTAGCCATGAACAGTATGTTGTGCCAGTGTATCAGCCTCCAATTTGATAGAGTTTGTTTTGTCGTTTTGTACGTCTTGCTTGCCTTGAACTCACCTCCGTTTTTTCTGTCTACAGTCATTCACCCGGAACACTCATCTCATCCCTACCTGGTCGTCGGTGACTTCAGTTACTTCATTGGATCTGCCTATTCAATCCCATCAACTCACCTCCGCTGCCCGCTCCGTCACTTGGATTTTTCTATCACTACATTCAAACTTGTAAAGAAATACTCACCTTTGTCTTACTCTCCTTGTCCTGGTCTGCTTCTGGGTTCAACTTTAGTAGAAGCGTGACAAGAGGAGATGATAGGAGAGGAGAGGAGAGAAGGGGAGTGGATGGATGGAAAGCATTTGAGGAGCCTTTAGTAGGTTATAGTATCTTGTTCAGACAGAGAGGCTTATAGGGTGTCATTTGGGACTCAGACTATATCTCCATCAGTGCAATGGGGAAGGGGTACAAAACAAAAAAGTAGTGGGAGAACTTAACTTTACCCAGTGCCCCCCTAACATCTCATTCCACATGTCAGTCATGCCCCAGGGTCCCTCATGGCTCTAATTGGTATTTTACACACACACACACACACACCAACCCAGCCAGGACTGGAGGGAAGGGAAAGCAGCGTTGAGTTCAGAGTGGGATTCTTCACCAACATCCTCTGCCTCGGGAGTATGTGGTGTGTAATAGTGAGACGCAGTACGTTCAGAGGACGGGGCTCTGAGTCTGAATGTTTGAGTCAAGTCTCCATTCAACCCTGGAACTATCTATAGTATGTGTGACACTATTGATCTATGAGTAGAGCTATATGATGAATGTCCTGTTAACCCAATGTGCTTTCACATCTACAGATGAACCACTGAAGAACTACTCTTGGTCTCATTGCCTTAGTTCTACTCTGTGAGCTGGTATCTTGGATCTCAGTTGTTATTAGACAAAATGCTCCTTTTAACCCCTCTGACTAATCTAGCCTGGTCCCATACCAGCCGACTCCTATCATTGCCAAGCCATACTTTGGCAACATATTGAACGATCACAAAGAGGAGTTGGCTAATAGCCCGAACAGACTGGAACACAAGGCAATGGATATTCTAAACCTAAAGAGGATCCTTCTCTCCACAGTTTTCAGAGAACTTCTCAGAGGGACAGAGTGAGACTGTACCGGTTCCGATCAGTCTAATGGCTTTTGCAACCTTGTCCTTTCTGGTCAGGTACTGTATGTGTAAAGCTGGTCAGTTAGATGTCTACAGAGTAAACATGGGTTCCTTCAGGTATTTTTAAAATGAATGATGATAAGATAAAAAAAAATGTATATAATGAATCTGTTTCTCAATCATCATTGAGAATGTACCTGCTGTGTTTTTGAAAGATCCAAATCCTGTCTTTCCACAGGGCAACCCAGAAAATGAGCCTGACGTCGAGGAGGAAGGGCCAAACTCTCCTCCCCCTCTCCCATGGGTCCTCCCCCCCATTACACCACCTGCTACAGGGGTATCAGCCAGAGGTCTCCACCCCCAATCCCCACCTGCCTGCTTCAAGCTGCCAACAGAGTCAAAGATGCACCTAATGTCGGCAAGGTAACCAACTGTGCCCCAGTCTTGACCAACCAGGTCATTATTGCAAAAGATAATTTGTTCTCAATTACTTACTTAACTAAATAAATGTTAAAATGCATGTTTAATTAAAACTTTTAATAAATAAACAAACAAGCAAATGAATAAATACATTGTTATCCCACAACCATTTGCTTAGAAGTGTTTCCAGAGTCATAAAGTGAGGAAGATCCTATATCAGCACTTATAGTGCTACCTCCATCTTTATCATACAATATGGTGCTAACGCCCTTTCAGTTTCTGCTCTCCCCCTCTGGGGTATAGCCTACTGTAGAGGAAATCAATATGGTTACCTCGCATTTCACAGACGGTCTGCTGCAGCTGGTCTAGAGTTACAGATAACAGGCCTGGGTCCCACCTCATCACATCTCTTCTCATCACATCCCATCTTATCACATTCCATCCCATTTCATCTCATCCCATCTCATCCCATCCCACCTGCAAATCAAATCCCATTTTATTGGTTGCATAAACAATATTTAGATATTATTGCAGGTGTAGCAAAATTCTTGTGTTCCTAGCTCCAATAGTGCAGTAATATCTAACAATACACAACTATACACTAAAATTTAAAAAGTAAAACTAGGGAATTAAGAAATATTAGGACGAGCTATGTCGGAGTCCGGAGTATAAATATATATGTATATTATGGGATGTATAGACATTATGTACAGTATATAAATATAATATTTACTATATATGTAGGATATGTAGGACAGAATTGTATATGTACAGCAATAGTTAAATAGTATAGGTCTTGACTAGAATACAGTATATACATATGAAGTGGGTAAAAAAGTATGTAAACATTATTAAAGTGACCAGTGTTCCATGACTATGTGCATAGGGCAGCAGTCTCTAAGGTCTAGGGTAGAGTACCGGGTGGTAGCCGGCTAGTAACAGAGACTAATTTCAGGGCAGGATACTGGGCGGAGGCTGGCTAGTGGTGACTATTTAACAGTCTGATGGCCTTTAGATAGAAGCTGCATTTCAGTCTCTCTGAAAAGTGCATTACTGGTCTCGTTACTGGTCAGGCACCGCATTATGTGATTAAGCGCACGGTGTCGCCAGTAAGCGCCCATAGCCCGGTGCGCTATAGGACAGCCCCCCGAAAGTGTCATGCGAGTGTTGGCATCCAGCCAGGGCGTATTGTGCCTGCTCAGCGTGTCTGGTCTCCGGTACGCGTTTCGGTCCAAGGTATCCTGCGCTGGCTCTGCGTGCTGTGTCTCCGGGGCGCTGGGAGGGTGCAGTGCGTCCTATGCCTGCGCTCCGCTCGTGCCGGGCGAATGTGGGAATTGAGCCTAAGGGGGAGGTGCGGTAGTATGCACCAGATCTCCAGTGCTCACCGGTTCAACCTGTGCCTGCACTCTGGAGGGTCCAGGCTAGAGTAGTCATCCAGCCTGGGGCAGTGGTGCCAAGGCTGCGCACCAGAGCTCCAGTGCTCCCCCACAGCCCGGCCCTTCCGGTGCCTCCTCCAAGCACCAGGTCTCCTGTAGGTCTCCCCAGCCTGGTGGGTCCTGTGGCAGCCCCACGCACCAGGCTGTCTCTCCGTCTCCTCCCTCCAGGTGCTCCCGTCTGAGCTGCCAGAGCCGCCCGTCCTGAGCCGCCCGTCTGTCCTGAGCCGCCTCAGCCGCCCGTCTGTCCTGAGCCGCCTCAGCCGCCCGTCTGTCCTGAGCCGCCTGAGCCGCCCGTCTGTCCTGAGCCGCCCTTCAGTCAGGAGCCGCCTGAGGCGCCCTTCAGTCAGGAGCCGCCTGAGGCGCCCTTCAGTCAGGAGCCGCCTGAGGCGCCCTTCAGTCAGGAGCCGCCTGAGGCGCCCTTCAGTCAGGAGCCGCCTGAGGCGCCCTTCAGTCAGGAGCCGCCTGAGGCGCCCTTCAGTCAGGAGCCGCCTGAGGCGCCCTTCAGTCAGGAGCCGCCTGAGGCGCCCTTCAGTCAGGAGCCGCCTGAGGCGCCCTTCAGTCAGGAGCCGCCTGAGGCGCCCTTCAGTCAGGAGCCGCCTGAGGCGCCCTTCAGTCAGGAGCCGCCTGAGGCGCCCTTCAGTCAGGAGCCGCCTGAGGCGCCCGTCAGTCCAGACAGGCGCCCGTCAGTCCAGACAGGCGCCCGTCAGTCCAGACAGGCGCCCGTCAGTCCAGACAGGCGCCCGTCAGTCCAGACAGGCGCCCGTCAGTCCAGACAGGCCCCCCGTCAGTCCAGACAGGCCCCCCGTCAGTCCAGAGGCCCCCCTCAGTCCAGAGGTGCCCTTTACTAGGGTCTCCAATCCAGAGCCGCCACCGCGGTAAATGCCCACCCAGACCCTTCCCTATAGGTTCAGGTTTTCCGGCCGGAGTCCGCACCTTTGGGGGGGGGTGGGTACTGTCACGTTCTGACCTTAGTTCCTTTGTTATGTCCTTATTTTAGTTTGGTCAGGGCGTGAGTTAGGGTGGGCATTCTATGTTGTTTTTCTATGTTTTGTTCTGTTGGTAGATTTCTATGTGTTGGGCCCAGTATGGTTCTCAATCAGAGGCAAGTGTCAGTCATTGTCTCTGATTGGGAGCCATATTTAGGTAGCCTGTTTTTCATTGTGTTTTGTGGGTGATTATTTTCTGTTCTGTGTTTTGTTTCACCGTACAGGAGTGTTCGTTTGTCGTTTTATTGTTTTTGTTCAGTGTTCATTATTCGTATTAAAACAATATGGACACTTACCACGCTGCGCATTGGTCCTCCTCTTCTTCCAACCACGACAAGCGTTGCACTCTCGGTCCCTGCTTTGATGCACCTGTACGTACCTCCCCTTCTGGATGGCAGCGGGGTGAACAGGCCGTGGCTCAAGTGCCTAAGATGAATTTCTTCAGCCTCCTGAGGTTGAAGAGGCGCTAATGCGGATCATTTTAGATTGTCAGTGATGTATACACCAAAGAACTTGACGCTTTTCATTTTCTCCACTGCTGCCCCATTGATGTGGATGGGGGCGTGGTCCCTCTGCTGTTTCCTGCGGTCCATGATCAGTTCCTTCGTTTTGTTGACATTGAGAGAGAGGTTAATTTTGCACTCAGCTCAGAACAACGCAGGGAGAATCTCTCTCGCTCTCTCTCTCTCTCAGTAAATGGCTTCTTGAATGATTCAGGCCCCATAATTAGAACGCGACACAAGGTCAATAGAATAGAGTTAGGGACGCCTGTATCTGTTCTGCAGGGAAGGAGTTACAAAGCAAGCCTCCATCCAACAGATAACAGACTGACTAGCTCCCATCACTGGCTTTTATTACGATTCATCATAATCAATGCTCAGATATTACATCATGCAGCCCTAAAGTGCTGCTTTGTGATATCAAGTAAATCACACTTGACAGCTTTTATAAGAGCGAGATAGAGAGAGGTTTTATAAGTTCAGTAAAGTTCATTTAGCATTATTATGTGGTTCATTGTCTTCATGTAGTGATTCTGTGAGGTTCTGTTCCTTCCCATGTGCAGAGTCAGACCTCAGAGGGATCTTAGTGAGGTGGCTGTTGGGGTCTTAGCTAACTGAACATAAAACCTCCTAGAGCCTTTAAATCCACAGTGTTCCTGAGTTCATCTCTGGACCTGTGGAAATCAGTTAACATAGCATTCTTACTCAGGATATATAGGATGTGTAAGAAATTGTAATAGATACTGAAAACTTGTTATAACAACTTCTCAACACAACATGCACCAACCCCCCCGCTTTTCTCTCAGACACATTCTGCTCTCATCAGATAACAACCCCAGACACACACACACCTAGAACAGGCCTCTGCTAAAACAACACGCACACGCATTCTTTTCAAGGTTGGGACTCTAAGACAAAGAACCATGTTAAGAGCCAATGGAACGTCGACACCAGGCCCGAACAGGACTACCCACGACCCAGATCGACCAATCTGACGAACAGACTCCCAGAATATACCTACGTCATTTTATTGTATAAATGATCTGCACACCATGTTTCGGGGCTCTTCCGATAGTTCCATAAGAACCAGACGAACGAGTCCGTGCTGCACGCTTTGCTAGATATCTTTACCTTTGAATAAACTGCCTTTACTATACCATTATCCACCTTGTCTAGTGTCACAACTTGGTCTCAGTTCTCCAGTAACTGTTTTATCAACAGATGTAATGAATTCATAATAATTGATCATTGATTGGAGGTATGTAGTGCTTTTACAGATGCTCAAAGTCATTGTTCACACTTTACAGCATACAATTACACATAGAATCATGTCACCGAATTATAAGATCTCAATGCTTTATAGTACATAAACACCTCATCCACCACCAATGTGTAGCTTTTTAACTGTTAATACAGGTTTTGCTCTACATACATACATTTTGACCCCCTTTTCTCCCCAATTTCGTCGTATCCAGTTGTTAGTAATACTATCTTGTCTCATCGCTACAACTCCCGTACGGGCTCGGGAGAGACGAAGGTCGAAAGCCATGCGTCCTCCGAAACACAACCCAACCAAGCTGCACTGCTTCTTAACACAGCGCGCCTCCAACTCGGAAGCCAGCCGCACCAATGTGTCGGAGGAAACACCTTGCACCTGGCGACCTGGTTAGCCCGCACTGCGACCGGCCCGCCACAGGAGTCGCTAGTGCGCGATGAGACAAACCCCCCCCCTAACCCGGACGACGCTAGGCCAATTGTGCGTCGCCCCACGGACCTCCCGGTCGCAGCCGGCTGCGACAGAGCCTCTGCGATGCAGTGCCCTAGACCACTGCGCCACCCGGGAGTCTTTTAACCAAGTTAGTATGAAAGAGACACCATCTCGTGAACAGCAGGGGTCCAGCGCTGTAGAAATACGCTGCCTACCTATTTCATACTATTCACCAGAGTAACGTTTGAAATCTCTCCTCGGATGCCTAGCCGTGCTAAATCCCTTTTCCGTTAGCTTAACGTCTTCTTACACCAATTTCAAAGGAAACATATAAATAGCAGTGGATAGAAGCGAATAGAATCAGGAAATCTGGGAGACTGGTAGGGTTAATGGTGATGTGTCTGTCATTGTCTGTTTAGGGTTGGAGGGAGTAGTCGCATTCCGCTTCGCTCCACAGGTAGTATTACCATTTCATTTTCATTTTCATTACAGTACAACGGTTTGATTTGTTTGATCTTAGCTAGCTACATAGCCGTCTTTATCAAACATAATTGTGTAGTTATTGAGGTTCGCTAGCCAGCTATTTTCGTCCTAACGTAACGCAACGTAGCCAACACTGCTAGCTAGCCAGCTAGCCACCGAATAGCAGCATTGTAGAAACGAGTGCATTACAACGGAACGACTTGATTAGTGTAGTGTTAGCTGGCTACACAGTTGTCTTTGCTATCTTTGATTTGTTTGATCTTAGCTAGCTACTTAGCTGGCTACATAGCCGTCTTTGTATCAAAGATAATTGTGTAGTTATTGAGGTTCGCTGAGGTTCGCTAGCCAGGTATTCTCGTCCTAACGTAACGTAACGTAACGTAGTCAACCCTGCTAGCTAGCCAGCTAGCCACCGATTAGCAGCACTGTAGAAACGATTACATTACAACGGAACGACTTGATTAGTGTAGTGTTAGCTAGCTACATAGTTGTCTTTGCTATCTTTGTATCTAAGATAATTGTGTAGCTTTGAGTAATTATCGGTTAGCTAGCCAGCTATTTTCGCCTGCCGCGCTGCCGTCCTCCTACCTAGCCAACACTGCTAGCTAACACTGCTAGCTAGCCAACTTCTACCGAATAGCAGCACTGTAGAAACTTACATTACAACGGAACGACTTGATTAGCGTAGTGTTAGCTAGTTGTCTTTGCTGTCCTTGTATCCAAGATAATTGTGTAGTTTAGAGAAATTTAGAGAAATTGTCGAGGTTACCTAGCCAGCTTCACTTTCAACAACGTAGCCACTGCTAGCCAGCCTACTTCACCAGCCAGCAGTACTATATCATTTTAGTCAATAAGATCTTTTATTTTATTTTTTTGCAACGTAAGCTTAACTTTCTGAACATTCGAGACGTGTAGTCCACTTGTCATTCTAATCTCCTTTGCATTAGCGTAGCCTCTTCTGTAGCCTGTCAACTATGTGTCTGTCTATCCCTGTTCTCTCCTCTCTGCACAGACCATACAAACGCTTCACACCGCGTGGCCGCGGCCACCCCAACCTGGTGGTCCCAGCCCGCACGACCCACGTGGAGTTCCAGGTCTCCGGTAGCCTCTGGAACTGCCGATCTGCGGCCAACAATGCAGAGCTCATCTCAGCCTATGCGTCCCTCCAGTCCCTCGACTTCTTGGCACTGACGGAAACATGGCTCACCACAGATAACACTGCTACTCCTACTGCTCTCTCTTCGTCTGCCCACGTGTTCTCGCACACCCCAAGAGCTTCTGGTCAGCGGGGTGGTGGCACCGGGATCCTCATCTCTCCCAAGTGGTCATTCTCTCTTTCTCCCCTTACCCATCTGTCTATCACCTCCTTTGAATTCCATGCTGTCACAGTTACCAGCCCTTTCAAGCTTAACATCCTTATCATTTATCGCCCTCCAGGTTCCCTCGGAGAGTTCATCAATGAGCTTGATGCCTTGATAAGCTCCTTTCCTGAGGACGGCTCACCTCTCACAGTTCTGGGTGACTTTAACCTCCCCACGTCTACCTTTGACTCATTCCTCTCTGCCTCCTTCTTTCCACTCCTCTCCTCTTTTGACCTCACCCTCTCACCTTCCCCCCCTACTCACAAGGCAGGCAATACGCTTGACCTCATCTTTACTAGATGCTGTTCTTCCACTAACCTCATTGCAACTCCCCTCCAAGTCTCCGACCACTACCTTGTATCCTTTTCCCTCTCGCTCTCATCCAACACTTCCCACACTGCCCCTACTCGGATGGTATCGCGCCGTTCCAACCTTCGCTCTCTCTCCCCCGCTACTCTCTCCTCTTCCATCCTATCATCTCTTCCCTCTGCCCAAACCTTCTCCAACCTATCTCCTGATTCTGCCTCCTCAACCCTCCTCTCCTCCCTTTCTGCATCCTTTGACTCTCTATGTCCCCTATCCTCCAGGCCGGCTCGGTCCTCCCCTCCCGCTCCGTGGCTCGACGACTCATTGCGAGCTCACAGAACAGGGCTCCGGGCAGCCGAGCGGAAATGGAGGAAAACTCGCCTCCCTGCGGACCTGGCATCCTTTCACTCCCTCCTCTCTACATTTTCCTCTTCTGTCTCTGCTGCTAAAGCCACTTTCTACCACTCTAAATTCCAAGCATCTGCCTCTAACCCTAGGAAGCTCTTTGCCACCTTCTCCTCCCTCCTGAATCCCCCCCCCCTCCTCCCTCTCTGCAGACGACTTCGTCAACCATTTCGAAAAGAAGGTCGACGACATCCGATCCTCGTTTGCTAAGTCAAACGACACCGCTGGTTCTGCTCACACTGCCCTACCCTGTGCTCTGACCTCTTTCTCCCCTCTCTCTCCAGATGAAATCTCGCGTCTTGTGACGGCCGGCCGCCCAACAACCTGCCCGCTTGACCCTATCCCCTCCTCTCTTCTCCAGACCATTTCCGGAGACCTTCTCCCTTACCTCACCTCGCTCATCAACTCATCCTTGACCGCTGGCTACGTCCCTTCCGTCTTCAAGAGAGCGAGAGTTGCACCCCTTCTGAAAAAACCTACACTCGATCCCTCCGATGTCAACAACTACAGACCAGTATCCCTTCTTTCTTTTCTCTCCAAAACTCTTGAACGTGCCGTCCTTGGCCAGCTCTCCTGCTATCTCTCTCAGAATGACCTTCTTGATCCAAATCAGTCAGGTTTCAAGACTAGTCACTCAACTGAGACTGCTCTTCTCTGTATCACGGAGGCGCTCCGCACTGCTAAAGCTAACTCTCTCTCCTCTGCTCTCATCCTTCTAGACCTATCGGCTGCCTTCGATACTGTGAACCATCAGATCCTCCTCTCCACCCTCTCCGAGTTGGGCATCTCCGGCGCGGCCCACGCTTGGATTGCGTCCTACCTGACAGGTCGCTCCTACCAGGTGGCGTGGCGAGAATCTGTCTCCTCACCACGCGCTCTCACCACTGGTGTCCCCCAGGGCTCTGTTCTAGGCCCTCTCCTATTCTCGCTATACACCAAGTCACTTGGCTCTGTCATAACCTCACATGGTCTCTCCTATCATTGCTATGCAGACGACACACAAATAATCTTCTCCTTTCCCCCTTCTGATGACCAGGTGGCGAATCGCATCTCTGCATGTCTGGCAGACATATCAGTGTGGATGACGGATCACCACCTCAAGCTGAACCTCGGCAAGACGGAGCTGCTCTTCCTCCCGGGGAAGGACTGCCCGTTCCATGATCTCGCCATCACGGTTGACAACTCCATTGTGTCCTCCTCCCAGAGCGCTAAGAACCTTGGCGTGATCCGGGACAACACCCTGTCGTTCTCAACTAACATCAAGGCGGTGGCCCGTTCCTGTAGGTTCATGCTCTACAACATCCGCAGAGTACGACCCTGCCTCACACAGGAAGCGGCGCAGGTCCTAATCCAGGCACTTGTCATCTCCCGTCTGGATTACTGCAACTCGCTGTTGGCTGGGCTCCCTGCCTGTGCCATTAAACCCCTACAACTCATCCAGAACGCCGCAGCCCGTCTGGTGTTCAACCTTCCCAAGTTCTCTCACGTCACCCCGCTCCTCCGCTCTCTCCACTGGCTTCCAGTTGAAGCTCGCATCCGCTACAAGACCATGGTGCTTGCCTACGGAGCTGTGAGGGGAACGGCACCTCAGTACCTTCAGGCTCTGATCAGGCCCTACACCCAAACAAGGGCACTGCGTTCATCCACCTCTGGCCTGCTCGCCTCCCTACCACTGAGGAAGTACAGTTCCCGCTCAGCCCAGTCAAAACTGTTCGCTGCTCTGGCACCCCAATGGTGGAACAAACTCCCTCACGACGCCAGGACAGCGGAGTCAATCACCACCTTCCGGAGACACCTGAAACCCCACCTCTTCAAGGAATACCTAGGATAGGATAAAGCAATCCTTCTGCTCCCCCCCCCCCCCCCCCTTAAAAGATTTAGATGCACTATTGTAAAGTGGCTGTTCCATTGGATGTCATAAGGTGAATGCACCAATTTGTAAGTCGCTCTGGATAAGAGCGTCTGCTAAATGACTTAAATGTAAAATGTAAATGTAAATTTCCTACCTGCTTTAATAGGGATCCTGCCTGTGACCCATATCGACAGCTACTTTGACTATTCTACAATCCCATCTGATGCTTTAGGTGTTATTGTTTATTATTTATATTGTCTAGGATTTAGATAGTTTAATAATGCATGGATTTTTCTCATTTGAAGAATACGTTTTTACTGGTGTTTTTCCCATATGTGTCACGTTCCTGACCTTATTTCCTTTGTTTAGCCTTGTTTAGTTGGTCAGGACGTGAGCTGGGTGGGCATTCTATGTTATGTGTTCCTATGTTGGGTTCATTGTACTAGCCTGATATGGTTCTCAATCAGGGGCAGGTGTTTTACGTTTCCTCTGATTGGGAACCATATTAAGGTAGACTGTTTCTCACCATTTGTTTGTGGGTGATTGTTGCTGTGTCTGTGTTTGTTCGCCACACGGTACTGTTTCGTTCGTTTGTTCCTGTTCATGCGTTCATGTTTTATATGTTCTCAAGTTCAGGTCTGTTCACGTCGTTTATTGTTTTGTAGTTTGTTCAAGTGTTTTTTCGTCTTCGTTTAATAAACAATAGTATGTATTCAAACCGAAAAATAATTTTATTCTCTCCCTACAGGTCAAAGTGGTGCTGCGAGTTTGCACCTCTCCCCCTGTACCCCCTTCCCATCCATTTAACATTTACATTTAAGTCATTTAGCAGACGCTCTTATCCAGAGCGACTTACAAATTGGTGCATTCACCTTATGACATCCAGTGGAACAACCACTTTACAATAGTGCATCTAAATCTTTTAAGGGGGGGGGGCAGAAGGATTGCTTTATCCTATCCTAGGTATTCCTTAAAGAGGTGGGGTTTCAGGTGTCTCCGGAAGGTGGTGATTGACTCCGCTGTCCTGGCGTCGTGAGAGAGTTTGTTCCACCATTGGGGTGCCAGAGCAGCGAACAGTTTTGACTGGGCTGAGCGGGAACTGTACTTCCTCAGTGGTAGGGAGGCGAGCAGGCCAGAGGTGGATGAACGCAGTGCCCTTGTTTGGGTGTAGGGCCTGATCAGAGCCTGAAGGTACTGAGGTGCCGTTCCCCTCACAGCTCCGTAGGCAAGCACCATGGTCTTGTAGCGGATGCGAGCTTCAACTGGAAGCCAGTGGAGAGAGCGGAGGAGCGGGGTGACGTGAGAGAACTTGGGAAGGTTGAACACCAGACGGGCTGCGGCGTTCTGGATGAGTTGTAGGGGTTTAATGGCACAGGCAGGGAGCCCAGCCAACAGCGAGTTGCAGTAATCCAGACGGGAGATGACAAGTGCCTGGATTAGGACCTGCGCCGCTTCCTGTGTGAGGCAGGGTTGTACTCTGCGGATGTTGTAGAGCATGAACCTACAGGAACGGGCCACCGCCTTGATGTTAGTTGAGAACGACAGGGTGTTGTCCAGGATCACGCCAAGGTTCTTAGCGCTCTGGGAGGAGGACACAATGGAGTTGTCAACCGTGATGGCGAGATCATGGAACGGGCAGTCCTTCCCCGGGAGGAAGAGCAGCTCCGTCTTGCCGAGGTTCAGCTTGAGGTGGTGATCCGTCATCCACACTGATATGTCTGCCAGACATGCAGAGATGCGATTCGCCACCTGGTCATCAGAAGGGGGAAAGGAGAAGATTAATTGTGTGTCGTCTGCATAGCAATGATAGGAGAGACCATGTGAGGTTATGACAGAGCTAAGTGACTTGGTGTATAGCGAGAATAGGAGAGGGCCTAGAACAGAGCCCTGGGGGACACCAGTGGTGAGAGCGCGTGGTGAGGAGACAGATTCTCGCCACGCCATCTGGTAGGAGCGACCTGTCAGGTAGGACGCAATCCAAGCGTGGGCCGCGCCGGAGATGCCCAACTCGGAGAGGGTGGAGAGGAGGATCTGATGGTTCACAGTATCGAAGGCAGCCGATAGGTCTAGAAGGATGAGAGCAGAGGAGAGAGAGTTAGCTTTAGCAGTGCGGAGCGCCTCCGTGATACAGAGAAGAGCAGTCTCAGTTGAATGACTAGTCTTGAAACCTGACTGATTTGGATCAAGAAGGTCATTCTGAGAGAGATAGCAGGAGAGCTGGCCAAGGACGGCACGTTCAAGAGTTTTGGAGAGAAAAGAAAGAAGGGATACTGGTCTGTAGTTGTTGACATCGGAGGGATCGAGTGTAGGTTTTTTCAGAAGGGGTGCAACTCTCGCTCTCTTGAAGACGGAAGGGACGTAGCCAGCGGTCAAGGATGAGTTGATGAGCGAGGTGAGGTAAGGGAGAAGGTCTCCGGAAATGGTCTGGAGAAGAGAGGAGGGGATAGGGTCAAGCGGGCAGGTTGTTGGGCGGCCGGCCGTCACAAGACGCGAGATTTCATCTGGAGAGAGAGGGGAGAAAGAGGTCAGAGCACAGGGTAGGGCAGTGTGAGCAGAACCAGCGGTGTCGTTTGACTTAGCAAACGAGGATCGGATGTCGTCGACCTTCTTTTCGAAATGGTTGACGAAGTCGTCTGCAGAGAGGGAGGAGGGGGGGGGGGGGGGGGGAGGATTCAGGAGGGAGGAGAAGGTGGCAAAGAGCTTCCTAGGGTTAGAGGCAGATGCTTGGAATTTAGAGTGGTAGAAAGTGGCTTTAGCAGCAGAGACAGAAGAGGAAAATGTAGAGAGGAGGGAGTGAAAGGATGCCAGGTCCGCAGGGAGGCGAGTTTTCCTCCATTTCCGCTCGGCTGCCCGGAGCCCTGTTCTGTGAGCTCGCAATGAGTCGTCGAGCCACGGAGCGGGAGGGGAGGACCGAGCCTGCCTGGAGGATAGGGAACATAGAGAGTCAAAGGATGCAGAAAGGGAGGAGAGGAGGGTTGAGGAGGCAGAATCAGGAGATAGGTTGGAGAAGGTTTGAGCAGAGGGAAGAGATGATAGGATGGAAGAGGAGAGAGTAGCGGGGGAGAGAGCGAAGGTTGGGACGGCGCGATACCATCCGAGTAGGGGCAGTGTGGGAAGTGTTGGATGAGAGCGAGAGGGAAAAGGATACAAGGTAGTGGTCGGAGACTTGGAGGGGAGTTGCAATGAGGTTAGTGGAAGAACAGCATCTAGTAAAGATGAGGTCAAGCGTATTGCCTGCCTTGTGAGTAGGGGGGGAAGGTGAGAGGGTGAGGTCAAAAGAGGAGAGGAGTGGAAAGAAGGAGGCAGAGAGGAATGAGTCAAAGGTAGACGTGGGGAGGTTAAAGTCACCCAGAACTGTGAGAGGTGAGCCGTCCTCAGGAAAGGAGCTTATCAAGGCATCAAGCTCATTGATGAACTCTCCGAGGGAACCTGGAGGGCGATAAATGATAAGGATGTTAAGCTTGAAAGGGCTGGTAACTGTGACAGCATGGAATTCAAAGGAGGCGATAGACAGATGGGTAAGGGGAGAAAGAGAGAATGACCACTTGGGAGAGATGAGGATCCCGGTGCCACCACCCCGCTGACCAGAAGCTCTCGGGGTGTGTGAGAACACGTGGGCAGGCGAAGAGAGAGCAGTAGGAGTAGCAGTGTTATCTGTGGTGAGCCATGTTTCCGTCAGTGCCAAGAAGTCGAGGGACTGGAGGGAAGCATAGGCTGAGATGAACTCTGCCTTGTTGGCCGCAGATCGGCAGTTCCAGAGGCTACCGGAGACCTGGAACTCCACGTGGGTCGTGCGGGCTGGGACCACCAAGTTAGGGTGGCCGCGGCCACGCGGTGTGAAGCGTTTGTATGGTCTGTGCAGAGAGGAGAGAACAGGGATAGACAGACACATAGTTGGCAGGCTAAAGAAGAGGCTACGCTAATGCAAAGGAGATTGGAATGACAAGTGGACTACACGTCTCGAATGTTCAGAAAGTTAAGCTTACGTTGGAAAAATCTTATTGACTAAAATGATACAGTACTGCTGAAGTAGGCTGGCTAGCAGTGGCTGCGTTGTTGACTTTGTTTGAAGTGTAGCTGGCCAGGTAGCCTCGATAGCTGGCTAGGTAACCTCGGTAACTGGCCAGATAATTAGTCTAACTACACAATTGTCCTAGATACAAGGACAGCAAAGACAACTATGTAGCTAGCTAACACTAGCCAGCTAACACTACACTAATCAAATCGTTCCGTTGTAATGTAATAGTTTCTACAGTGCTGCTATTCGGTAGAAGTTGGCTAGCTAGCAGTGTTAGCAGTGTTAGCGGTGTTGACCAGCAGTATTGACTAGGTAGGGGAACGGCAGCGCGGCGGACGAAAATAGCTGGCTAGCTAACCGAAAATTACTCTAGACTCCACAGTTATCTTAGATACAAGGACAGCAGAGACAACTGTGTAACTAGCTAACACTACACTAATCAAGTCGTTCCGTTGAATGTAGTAGATTCTACAGTGCTGCTATTCGGTAGCTAGCTAGCTAGCTAGCAGTGTTGATTACGTTACGTTACGTTAAAAGGACGAAAATAGCTGGCTAGCTAACCTAGAAAATCGCTCTAAACTACACAATTATCTTTGATACAAAGACGGCTATGTAGCTAGCTAAGATCAAACAAATCAAACTGTTGTACTGTAATGAAATGAAGTGAAAGTGTGATACTACCTGTGGAGCGAAGCGGAATGCGACCGGGTTGTTGAATGCGGAAGTATTATCCCCAGCCCCAGCCACCCATTCTCAGAGTGGACCCAGCTAAAAGAAGGGTCACCATGATGGACCCAGCTACCACCCACAATCAACAGCTACATTTCAACTCTAAACCGACACACTCTGGAGCAGCCACCAGGCCCTCTAAGGCATATGTCTTTGGCGCAGCCTACCCCCCCAGAGTCAACCCAGGTCTGTGGGTACAGTATGGTTGGATTGTTATCTCTGTCTGATGACCTGAAAACTGATGGGACATAAAACGCAGTTTCCAGATAGCCATCGCTATGTCTTAGACTCTCAGCCTCTTTCCTTTCCTAGCAGTGTGTGTTAGTGTTTGATGGATCGAGCACATTCAGCCAGAGCAGAGCATTTTATGAATTCATTCTTCTTAGCGTTCATGTTATTAGTGTTTTAAACCGCAGGTTAAATGCTAAGGTGGATGAACGGAAGGATTCACCCTCCTTGTCTCCTTTTTGTCTCTGCCAGGTTGAGGTGTGTGTTGGTATTCTGACGTCATCCGTTCTGTGGTCAACGGGGCAGACGGCTGCATTCTGGGTTTTGGACATGGTGAAGTGGGTAAGTAATGACTGTATGTGGCCAGGATGACCAACGCTCATATGGAGGGTGGCTATTGTGTAACCTTTTATTTAACTAGGCAAGTCAGTTAAGAACAAATTCTTATTTACAATGACGGCCTACCCCGGCCAAACCCGGACGACTTGCCTAGTAAAATGACTATTACCACAACCCCTTTTACATAAGGAACAAATCCATCTCTTTCTTGTATCTCTTTTATACATCCCTTCCATCCATTTCCTATGAGCGGTGGCATGGGAGGTGCTTCATCCATCTATTTCCTATGAGCGGTGGCATGGGAGGTGCTTCATCCATCTATTTCCTATGAGTGGTGGCATGGGAGGTGCTTCATCCATCTATTTCCTATGAGCGGTGGCATGGGAGGTGCTTCATCCATCTATTCCCTATGAGCGGTGGCATGGGAGGTGCTTCATCCATCTATTTCCTATGAGCGGTGGCATGGGAGGTGCTTCATCCATCTATTTCCTATGAGTGGTGGCATGGGAGGTGCTTCATCCATCTATTCCCTATGAGCGGTGGCATGGGAGGTGCTTCATCCATCTATTTCCTATGAGTGGTGGCATAGGAGGTGCTTCATCCATCTATTTCCTATAAGCGGTGGCATGGGAGGTGCTTCATCCATCTATTTCCTATGAGTGGTGGCATGGGAGGTGCTTCATCCATCTATTTCCTATGAGCGGTGGCATGGGAGGTGCTTCACCAATCTATTTCCTATGAGTGGTGGCATGGGAGGTGCTTCATCCATCTATTTCCTATGAGTGGTGGCATGGGAGGTGCTTCATCCATCTATTCCCTATGAGTGGTGGCATAGGAGGATCTTCATATGTTTTTGACGAAGAGATTTTAGTCGCACAATTTTACATCTAACTACATAGATGTTTAGTGCAGTATTTTTCAGTGAAAAAATGTGCATGAAAACGAGTCATCTCTCGTTCAATGACAAAAAACGAAATAAACTTCAGTTAGTGCTAAATACGGCTGCTAGAATCCTGACTAGAACCAAAACATTTTATCATATTACTCCAGTGCTAGCCTCCCTACACTGGCTTCCTGTTAAGGCAAGGGCTGATTTCAAGGTTTTACTGCTAACCTACAAAGCATTACATGGGCTTGCTCCTACCTATCTTTCCAATTTGGTCCTGCCGTACATACCTACACATACGCTACGGTCACAAGACGCAGGCCTCCTAATTGTCCCTAGAATTTCTAAGTAAACAGCTGGAGGCAGGGATTTCTCCTATAGAGCTCCATTTTTATGGAATGGTCTGCCTACCCATGTGAGAGACGCAGACTCGGTCTCAACTTTTAAGTCTTTACTGAAGACTCATCTCTTCAGTGGGTCCTATGATTGAGTGTAGTCTGGCCCAGGAGTGTGAAGGTGAACGGAAAGGCTCTGGAGCAACGAACCGCCCTTGCTGTCTCCGCCTGGCCGGTTCCCCTCTCTCCACTGGGATTCTCGGCCTCTAACCCTATTACAGGGGCTGAGTTACTGGCTTACTGGTGCTCTTTTATGCCGTCCCTAGGAGGGGTGCGTCACTTGAGTGGGTTGAGTCACTGACGTGATCTTCCTGTCTGGGTTGGCGCCCCCCCTTGGGTTGTGCCGTGGCGGAGATCTTTGTGGGCTATACTTGGCCTTGTCTCAGGATGGTAAGTTGGTGGTTGAAGGTATCCCTCTAGTGGTGTGGCGGCTGTGCTTTGGCAAAGTGGGTGGGGTTATATCCTGCCTGTTTGGCCCTGTCTGGGGATATCATCGGATGGGGCCACAGTGTCTCCTGACCCCTCCTGTCTCAGCCTCCAGTATTTATGCTGCAGTAGTTTATGTGTCGGGGAGCTAGGGTCAGTTTGTTATATCTGGAGTACTTCTCCTGTCTTATCCGGTGTCCTGTGTGAATTTAAGTATGCTCTCTCTAATTCTCTCTTTCTTTCTCTCTCTCGGAGGATCTGAGCCCTAGGACCATACCTCAGGACTACCTGGCATGATGACTCCTTGCTGTCCCCATTCCCCGTGCTGCTGCTCCAGTTTCAACTGTTCTGCCTGCGGCTATGGAATCCTGACCTGTTCACCGGACGTGCTACCTGTCCCAGACCTGCTGTTTTCAACTCTCTAGAGACAGCAGGAGCGGTAGAGATACTCTTAATGATCGGCTATGAAAAGCCAACGGACATTTACTCCTGAGGTGCTGACTTGCTACACCCTCGACTACTACTGTGATTATTATTATTTGACCATGCTGGTCATTTATGAACATTTGAACATCTTGGCCATGTTCTGTTATAATCTCCACCCGGCACAGCCAGAAGAGGACAGGCCACCCCTCATAGCCTGGTTCCTCTCTAGGTTTCTTCCTAGGTTCTGGCCTTTCTAGGGAGTTTTTTCTAGCCACCGTGCTTCTACACCTGCATTGCTTGCTGTTTGGGGTTTTAGGCTGGGTTTCTGTACAGCACTTTGAGATATCAGCTGATGTAAGAAGGGCTATATAAATAAATTTGATTTGAACAAAGAATTTATTGGAGAATCCCTACTGTTGACCAATCACAGACGACGGGGCGTAGACAGCGGCTCCGAACTTTGGCTTGCCTCCATAAATAAATGTGTGTCCCCGAACAGCAGAAAAAACCCTCACCAAAGTCCAAAACGAACAAAAACGTCACAAAATGTTGTCATAGTATTTGCACAAACTCTACTGAACTGGGAAGCATGTGGATGCCTTTAACCTCATTCAATTAGAGTGAGTAAACCTAGGGTCCCTCCCTCCCTACTGAATCACTTAGGTGGTTTCTACTCTTGTTTTAATCCACATCCTCATTCTAGGCATAGGCCTAATGGCTCAGTTCTAGGCAATCTTGTATCTCTTCCAATTCAAGCCAACCCCATGGTATTTTCTAATAAATAGGGGGTTACCGGCTGAACGTGGCATGTTCGATTTAGAGACTCCGTCTCATCTGAATTCACGCAGCTGCGGCCTTGGAGTAATTCATGTAAATGCTCGAAGTTTGATTTCAACAATTTATTTTATTGTAAATCTGGCGGGCGTTCTGGTTATAACTGAATCTTGGTTAAATAAGTCTATACTGGACTCTGATTTGTCTCTGACTGGATATAATGTTTTTAGAGAACAACTTGACTGTTTCTGTATCCATCACCACCCCTGTCCCTAAGCAATTTGAATGTCTAGTCCTAAATGTGGGCCTTGGTAATAATGCCCATTTGACACTAACGGGAATTTATTGCCCTTCCTCGGTCTCCTCATGTGCTCTTAACAAATTGTCTGACCTGCGGTCCAACTATGCTAAATCCAATTTAAAAAACCCTGAAAAACCTACTCTCTTAGATATTATTCTAACAAATACCCCTCAAAAGTTTACAGCAAATGGGATATTTGCCAATGAGTTCAGTGACCATTGTCCAGGAGCCTGCATAAGAGATGTTAAGATATCTAAATCTCGCTCATGCATTATTATAAAAATACATTTTAGGAATTTTTATGAGCAACATTTTTTGTCTGAGCTGAGGCTGAGTGACTGATGGGTTGTGTTAACTATCACTGACTCGGATCAGGCTCTTAATTGTTTTATTTCCCTGTTTAACTTTGTTGCAGATAAACATGCACCGCACAAAAGGATACGGGTGAACGACAGATTTAATCCTTGGTTCACGCATGAGTTGTCTGTTAAATTACAGGAAAGAAATGTAGCTTGGGCAAAGGCAAGACTGACTGAGTAAGTTTACATGCACTCTAATAATTTTATATTATCCTGATTATGGCAGAAGGCCGAGTATTGGCATTAGTCATGTAAACCACTTACTCTGTTTATCTTAACCGGCTTTAGGCCTTACTTGAAGTAAGCATACGGCGATTAAAACAGCTGGTTTTCTGAGCAATCTTTCTAATTATTAGAACATGTAAACAGCTGAATCAGCGTTCCAGTGGTGTATTTGATCTGCACATGTACCAGCACCGGGTAACACAACCTTCCCTCTTATCCATGAGAGAAGTGAGTTCAGAAGAACTGAATGTGTGCATCTTGTAAATAGTTTTCACATATACACTTTTATGTCAAAACTCAAAATCAAATAGTCTTCGCAAAAATAGCATAGTCACTGTGGTCTAACATTTATTTTGATTCGTGATTTTCTGCATTTATAAAAAGTCCCATCAGTAGCCTGTTCTTTACTCTGCACGTCCAACAGCAGCTCTCAGAGGGCGGTGCCAAAGGTTTCAATTTCTGTACATTGTAGATTGAAGAACTCCTGCACAAACTATGGTTGCACCCTACTCCCTATATAGTGCACTGCTTTTGACCAGAGGCCATAGGGCTCTGGTTGAAAGTAGTGCACTACATAGTGAATAGGGTTCCATTTGGGATGCACCCATTAATAACTTTGAATGTTGCTTCATGTGAAGGGTAGGAGTTTTTACTTACCAATGTAACAACACAGTGTGGTCAAAGATTTAGTAACTTAGTTGCAGTCACAATCCGGTTACCTTTAAGTACAAACATAGTTATGTTTTTGGGATATTACATACTTATTAACTTATTTCCGGTTATCTTCTAAACTTCTCAACGCCATATGGATGATCTACTCTGTGCTACCAAACTCGTATGCTAGCTCAGTAGCAAGTTCAAGCTGGCTAACGTTAGCCACTAGCCATGTTAGTATGTAATTACATTCCAGACCAAGTGTTGGAGGTTGTGAGGTACAATCCAAAAATCATGAGGAAGTGTGATGTAACAAGGAGCAGATGGAGACTTTGTGGCTGTGTTATCTAGTTAAAATGGCGTTGAAGAGAAATGGCTGACGTTTTACATGCCCATAACCAATTGTGCTATTTAGTATTTTTTTTTTGTGTGGTTTGTAATATTTTTTTTACTTATTTTGTACATAATGTTGCTGTTACCGTCTCCTATGACCGAAAATAACTTGTCACGCCCTGGCCTTAGTATTATTTGTTTTATTTATTATTTTAGTTAGGTCAGGGTGTGACATGGGGTATGTGTGTATTTTGGGGTATTATATGGTAGAGGGGGTGTTTGTTGTAGTTTATGGTTTTGTGTTGAGTGTATGTGTCTAGCTGTGTCTATGTTGGGTGTAGTTCTAGGAAAGTCTATGGTGGCCGGAATGGGTTCTCAATTAGAGACAGCTGATTTCGGTTGTCTCTAATTGGGAGCCATATTTAAGGCTGCCATAGGCTTTAGCTGTTTGTGGGTCATTGTTTGTGTATATGTATAGTTCGACGTAAGTAGTTTGTGTGTGCACTTACGTTTGAAGTTTTCACGATCGTTTGTTGTTTTCGTTAGTGTTGTATAAGTGTGTAGTGTTCATCTTCGTTGTTGCTATTAAAAAGGAAGATGTATTCAAATCATGTTGCGCCTTGGTCCTCTCGTTCATGTCAACGCGATCGTGACATAACTTCTGGACATCAGAACTAGGATTACTCACCACGAACTGGAAGAAGCTTTTTTCTTTAACGAGTCCGACGAGAAACATATAGTGCTCTCCCATGAACAGGCCCTGATCCCCGTCATTTGTGTGAAGAAAAGACGGAGGAAAAGAGGACGCAGATCGGGCTGCCTTTTGAGAATCCGTAGGCGAGCGAGTAAACTCCCACTGCCATCAATTTTCCCTAACCCTAACCCTAACCCTAACCCAGCCAGCAGCATACCACCCTGCATACCACTGCTGGCTTGCTTCTGAAGCTAAGCAGGGTTGGTCCTGGTCAGTCCCTGGATGGGAGACCAGATGCTGCTGGAAGTGGTATTGGAGGGCCAGTAGGAGGCACTCTTTCCTCTGGTCCAATAAAATATCCCAATGCCCCAGGGCAGTGATTGGGGACACTGCCCTGTGTGTAGGGTGCCGTCTTTCGGATGGGACGTTAAACGGGTGTCCTGACTCTGAGGTCATTAAAGATCCCATGGCACTTATCGTAAGAGTAGGGGTGTTAACCCCGGTGTCCTGGCTAAATTCCCAATCTGGCCCTCAAACCATCATGGTCACCTAATAATCCCCAGTTTACAATTGGCTCATTCATCCCCCTCCTCTCCTCTGTAACTATTCCCCAGGTCGTTGCTGCAAATGAGAACGTGTTCTCAGTCAACTTACCTGGTAAAATAACGGTAAAATAAAAATAAAATAAAAATTCTACTTGCTAACATGCAATCATTGGAAAATAAAATTGATGACCTATGATATCCTAGGAACAGGACATTAAGAACAGTAATATCTTATGTTTCACAGAGTTGTGGCTGAACGACGACATGGATAATATACAGCTGGAGGGATTTAATGCACCGGAAGAACAGAGAAGCTACGTCTGATAAGACGAGGGGTGGGGGTGTGTGTCTTTTTGTCAGGAACAGTTGGTGCAAGATGTCTATATAAGTCTCGAGGTATTGCTCGCCTGAGGTATAGTACCTTATGAGAAGGTGTAGACCACACTATCTACCAATAGAGTTCTCATCTATGTTATTCGTAGCCGTCTATTTACCACCACAGACCGATGCTTGCATTAAGACCGCACTCAACCAACTCTTTTTTCCTTAACAGTATTTTCATGTAGCCTCATTTTGTCCAGCTAATAGCCTAACCACTGACAAGCAACACTATGGACTAAACGTTCAAATTCTGTTGCTGCATGATTATTTTTCTGTGACAATACAGGTCCAATTTAGATCTTACATCTGTACTCCATTCTATTCCATTCTACTTGACCTGTAGGCTCCCACCCGCGGCGTCTCTCCCATGACACGTCCCTCTCTCTCAGGAGGTCAGCCAGTGCCCCCAGGTCTCGCTGGATAGAGAGTGACATCCCAGAGGCCTACGAGATCAAGGTGTATGAGTTAGACGACGTGGAGAGGCTGCAGAGGAGAGGAGGAGCAGACAAACAGGTGAGGGGACCAGATGTTGGTGTTTAAAGATAGGCTTGGATACATGTTTAGTATATCAGGGGAAATCAGGGCTTTTCTTAGGTTTGTGTACAAACACATAAATAGCCAAACACAATCGCAAACTTAGCATGCATTACATGATACTAGCATGTACATAATCTCCATGTGCACTACATACAGTGCCCTCAGAAAATATTCACACTCCTTGACAGTGACAACAATACAACAGATATACACAACATGAAATATTGAGATCGGTTGCTATCTTAAAATCAATAAAAAGGAGCAGTCATAGTGCAAAAGTGCAGCAAAATATATACATTTAATTTCACGTGCAGATTCAAAAAGTGTATGGCCTGTGGGATAAAAGAGTTCTTGAATCTGTTGCTATTGAGTTTGGGAAGTCTAAAACAACAACTTGAGGGGAGAAGCGCAAAATCGTTGCGGGGGTGATCAGTCTAGGAGGAGAGCTACTGTTAGCTACTCTCCTCACCACTTGCTTTCTGAATGTCACTGAGAGATGTGCCTATTGCACCCCGATGACCTTGCTGTCCGCCTTAACCACCCTGTCCAACCTATTTCTGTTGCAAACATTAAGATTGCCAAACCAGGCCACCATTGAGAACATCAGTTCGGATTCAATAAAACTCCTGTTAAACAGTGTAATTGGCTGTCTTGCTGATAATTAACAAGTTCATCTTTCTCAGGAAAGAAAAAACTTCTGCTGTCACTTTTTACAGATGGCATCTGTGTTCTCCTCAAACATCAACTTGTTGTCCAGCACTGTTCCCAGGTACTTGAAGGTACTAACCAGCTCCATGTCCAGCAATAATCAACAACCAATTTGACAGAGCTTGAAGAATTCTTTCAAGAATAATGGGCAAATGTTGCACAATCCAGGTGTGGAAACTCTTAGAAACTTACCTAGAAAGACGCATAGCTGTAACTGCTGCCAAAGGTGCTTTGACAAAGTATTCCACAAACTACGTTTTTAATTTTCAATAAATTAGCAAACATTTCAAAAAAAATGTTTTCACTTTGTCTTTATGGGGTTGAGAAAACAAATCAATTTACTATTGTAATGATGGGGCGGTGAGTCAGAAGCAGGTGGAACGTTTTAATAAAACCAAACCAAGAACACAACACTAACATAAGGCAGAACGCCGATACACAAGAACAATACCAACTAGTGAGTGAACCTGGGAAAGTGACATATAAAGGGGAGGAAATGATGAAGGTAATGGAGTCCAGGTGTGAATCATAATGATTAACAGGTGCGCGTAATGATGAGTGACAGGTGTGCGTAATTATGAATCCCAGGACCGGTGGTTAGTACTTTGGCGAAGTCGTACGCCGGAGAGGAGGAGCAGGAGCAGACGTAACAAATACATTTTTGAATTCAGGCTGTAACACAACAAATTGTGGAAAAAGTCAAGGGGCATGAATACTTTCTGAAGGCACTGTACATACCGTACATACATACATTCATAATTACATAGAATTATGAACTAGCCTTTGAAAATGTACTATTTTCTAATTTAAGGTTAACATAGTCAGAAGATGTGTCACAAATGGCACCCTATCCTCACATATACAGTACCAGTCAAAAGTTTGGACACCTACTCATTTAAGGGTTTTTCTTTTCTTTTTACTATTTTCTACATTGTAGAATATCATTGAAGACATTAAAACTATGAAATAACACATGGAATCATGTAGTAACCAAAAAAGTGTTAACCTCTACTTCATCACCATCCCGGATCCGGGAGCATCCTCATCAGTAAAAAAGCTGACTAGCATAGCCTAGCATAGCGCCACAAGTAAATACTAGCATATAAATATCATGAAATCACAAGTCCAAGACACCAAATGAAAGATACACATCTTGTGAATCCAGCCATCATTTCCAATTTTTAAAATGTTTTACAGCGAAAACACTATGTATTTCTATTAGCTAACCACAATAGCAAAAAAGTCAACCGCATATTTTCACCATGTTTTTACCGCATAGGTAGCTATCACAAAACCGACCAAATAGAGATATAATTAGTCACTAACCAAGAAACAACTTCATCAGATGACAGTCTTATAACATGTTATACAATAAATCTATGTTTTGTTCGAAAATGTGCATATTTAAGGTATAAATCATAGTTTTACATTGCAGCTACCATAAAAAATATCACCAAAGCAGCCGGAATAATTACAGAGAGCATTTTGACCAGGGCCCATGGTGCTCTGTTAAAAAGTAGTGCACTATGTATTAGGAATAGGGTTCAATTTGGGACACATCCAGGATACTTAGGTTTGTTGTTGTGAAAAACTCTGAGTTGGATAAAATATTTAGCCGAAGCTCACCTTGCCCTTAAACGGCTGTGTTGCTGTTAACAGGGGATAGCTTGCTTCAGTGCCAAACTCAAGTTCCTGGAGCACCGTCAGCAGAGGGTGGAGGAGATGAGAGCCAAGTACAACAGCCTGAAGACAGAGCTGGAGCTGGCCAAACAGAACCTCAGGCTGGAGCTGGCCAAACAGAACCTCAGGCTGGAGCTGGCCAAACAGAACCTCAGGCTGGAGCCAGGGAAATGGAACCAGGAGTGTGGGTGTTTTCTGTAGATTCATCAGACATTAATTAACTAGTCAGTTTATTTCTCTTAGCAACTGGACTTACACTACAAGGTGTGTGAACATTCTTCTTTTCATTAATGACCAATGCAATAGCAACTGTACTAAACCTTTTACCTTGTGGAGTTCTTTTCAGAAACCATTGCATTGACTCTTGGTATTGTCATAGAATCAGTCTAATAGATAGAATATTCCATCCTACTGTGGCCCTTAAACTTCTTCTCTCCTGTGCTTGTCTGGTGTGTTGGTGAGGATATGTTAGGTGGCTAATATTGATCCTCAGAGGCCTTCCTCATTCATGTTATTTTGAGATGATGGCTAGAAAAATTAACCTCACGTTGTGTTTGTGTAGTTGACCTGTGGCAGACGTTTGAGGTGGACTCTCTGTAGCACCTGGAAGCCTTGGAGGTTGTCACGGCGAGGCTGGAGAGCAGGGTCAACCTCTGCAAGGCCAACGTCATGATGGTCACATGCTTCGACGTTGCCACCAAGCGCCGGCAAGCGAGGAGATGTCGTCGGATAGACAGCAGCAAGGATTCATGGGAATTTAGTGTTCATTTAGTGTAATTTTGTTCCCAGTGTTGTTAATAGATGTACAGAGAGAACGCCACGATGGAATACCACCGTCACAGAAAGGTTTTGACAATTGTTTTGGTGCTTATCTGAATTCCTCTTGAAAACATAAACGTTTGCATTTCAACTCCCGAACAGTAGGTCGAAGTATCACTCAGTGTGGACTTCTCATGAAGAAGAGGGAGTGAAATCTCGGAAGATCACAGAGCACACTCACTCTGAATGATGAATGTTCTGACTCATGCAGATCAGTATTCACTGTTATGTTGATAGATCAGCTCAAGGCAATCCAACACACACTCCAACTAATCACAATGACTCACTGATACATATACCACAGCTTCACCTGGATGACACACACACACACACACACACACACACACACACACACACACACACACACACACACACACACACACACACACCAGAGGAGGCGCTATAGGAGGACAGGCTCATTGTAATGGCTGGAATGGAATCAATGGAATGGTTCCAAACACATGGAAACAACATGTTAGACTCCATTCCATTGATTCCATTCCAGCCATTACAATTAGCCTGTCCATCTATACCTCCTCCCACCAGCCTCTTCTGACACACACTCCATGATGTTTGTTTTATGAATCTTATTTACAGTATCAGCATGTTGTGTGTGTAACAGTTTTAACTTTAGTCCGTCACCTCGCCCCGACCCGGGCGCGAACCAGGGACCCTCTGCACACATCAACAACAGTCACCCACGAAGCATCGTTACCCATCGCTCCACAAAAGCCGCGGCTCTTGCAGAGCAAGGGGAACCACTACTTCAAGGTCTCAGAGCAAGTGACGTCACCGATTGAAAGGCTATTAGCGCGCACCACCGCTAACTAGATAGCCATTTCACATCGGTTACATGTGTCAACACTTTAGAAGCTACATGTCTTCATATTTCTCTGTATTTATTATGGTATTGGTATGTACGGTGTCCTACAACTTTCATGCCAAAGTTGAAACTGTTCTACGGTGGTTGTGTACCCACTTGTGCTTTGTTCATTCAGCTGAGTCGAATGGCTTCGTGTGAGAGCTGGAAGCTTGGCACAACATGCTGATGTGTTATTAATGCCAACACAGACTACTGTTTTAAACACTAGTTGGAGAAGGGTGACAAAACACTAGCACAGTAAACAAGGATAACAGTAGTTTTCCATTGACCCAGGTTTATTTGACAAAAGCAACGTTGCAACTTGTGTAGGGTAACGTGGGGTAACTAGCCCCCCAAGAACAATTTCTGGCACAAAAAAAGCAGAGTTTGCTATTTAGAAAAAAGAGTTATGTGGATGATGGTAATGGTTAGGCAAACAAACTGTGAAGGAAAATAAGTGGCTAGAGTTTACACGGTTTTAGTTATTTAATGAAATGTTCATAGAAAAGGGACGTTTTTCCAAAGTACCTGGAGTAGTTACCCCACGTTACCTTAATGGAAACGGCAGAATAAGGATGCATTTTCTAAAGACCACGCGTCTATCAACAGTTTTTATGTGAGTAAAGTTACCGCATATAAAAAATAATCAGGACAGCTGTGATGGAAACAGAAAGTTTGTGTACAATTTTATAAATGGCGACAGACAATTTGTTCGTTCGACATGGTGGGATCTTTTTGTGTCGGCAGTAAAATTAATTAGGCAAGAAATGGCTCTTTTAATGATGGTTATTATATCAATGTATACAAAAGTGTTTTGGCTTTATGTGCAAATATTGATATAATAACTGTCATAACAAAGTAAACTTGGAGTCACGAGATGATATGGTGTGTCGTCCTCCCTACGACTCGGGAAACCATGCAGTTTATTCGGCTACAGATGAAATAAACTACGATGAACTTCACAGGGTGGGGAAAGTGCAAGCTGGTGATGAGCTTGATGCTCCTTTCTAATAAATATCGAGGGTCTTATTCTGGTGACAAAATTTAAAAAAATCATAAAAAAGGAAGTCAGTCTTACTGTTGAAAGTTGTAATAGTAGAATGCACAAGGTGCCATTTTGAAATAGGGTTTTCCTCTTGACATATCAGTCATTGTATATTGTACCTTAGAGAGCTATTGATAACTTGCCAGAAATGTCCAGATCAACTAACCCATGTCAGCTAACGTTTTTTATCCCACATATTTTGTTGTAATGTTTGAGTCACTCAAATATCACACGAATTTTGTATTTTTTTATTTATTTTTTTATTTCACTTTTATTTAACCAGGTAGGCAAATTGAGAACACGTTCTCATTTACAATTGCGACCTGGCCAAGATAAAGCAAAGCAGTTCGACACATACAACAACACATAGTTACACCATAGGCGGAAAATCCCAGGGGGGACGGGGGGGACACGACCCCCCATCTTGGGAAAAATATGATTTGTCCCACCCAATATATCACTGTAAACATAACTATGTAATTTCAATAATATTAATAATACGCAATGAAAGCACTTGTGCTGATTATAGACACTTAATAGCGCATTTAAATTTCAAAAGATTGCGACCCCCCCCGCCCTTTGCCTCACAATGGTTTGATCCACTGCCAGTTCTTTAGCTGGCAAGGTAATAGAGAGTTCGTATCTACTGTCCGAAAGGCACATGTACGTAACTGACGTGAGGTTAATCCAGTCAATCCATACCAGGTCCATAGCAATGTTATTTATTTATTTTTATGTTGGCAGGGTTCACACACTAGTTGAATTTGCAGAGCTAGCGCGCAAACTAAAGCAAACATTAACTATCAAGCTAGCTAGTACCTATTCCATTTATGTGGCGTCGTCAAAGATGGAATCTTTGCTATCGTCAGTTTATTCCAAGATCAGCATGCAGCTGTAGTGCTTCGACGTTGATAAGGTTAGCAATAAACTGAAGTCCAAACTGAACAGAACAGAACTACACTCTCTTCTACCATTGTCTTAAATATATATAATGGTCTCGTTGCAAAAGATAAATTGTCGATAGTGAACTTTTTTTATTTTATTTTATTTCACCTTTATTTAACCAGGTAGCAAAGATTATAGCAAACACACAGAAACGGAATTGGTGCTCGCTAGCTTTACAAATTCAGCTATTGTTGGAAGCCAGCCATTATGAAACAAACTAATTAAATTACAAAAGGTTGCAGCATGTGTTGTGTAAATGTGTGTGTGTGCAGCTAGGCCAGCCAGCCAGCCAGGTAGAAAAATGGCAGAAAAAAGTAAGAAGACGGACATCAGAGTATTTGTCAGTACACCAAAACGCATAGTAAGAACTCTAGTATCCTAATATCTCAACGACTAGTTGATAAAATGTTCATAAGAAAGAAGTGAAATGCGAATGGAAATGTTTCACAATGATGTCATTAGGCAGAGCAGGCAACAGATGGCACACAGACAGCAGAGTTGGGGACAGATATGCAGGGACAGACTGGCAGACAGGGAGTCTCAGGTAAGTTTGTTGAGTCTTTGTTTGGCAACATTATGAAAGGTTCTCAATTTTTTTGACTTGTAAAATAGGGACATAATTGGAAAATGCCATGGATACCCCCACTCTCAACTTAAACTGGTGACTAAACTAAGATTTGTTTACGGCAATGGTATTGCTGTTGTGATTAATTGTGTAGTTTTGGGTACCGGTAGTTAGGAGTACGGCAAACACCTTATTTATTTTCTAGGAGACAGACTGAGTCAGTTAGGGTGGTGAAAGGGAAAGAGCCAGGGAGAGAGACTTCAGAGGACAGTGTCACAGCCACGGCAGGACCAAGTGTCACCCTTGTTGCCAGCAGCACCAGTATAGGGGACAGTGGCACAGCATTGTCCAGTTACCACAGTGATGGCACAAAACCATATCAGCCACACCCACAATTTATAGAACCGCAAACTCTTGCCAACAGAGTGTTGACGTTTCAAGAGAGATGGTTTCGCGATTTCCCCTGGCTACATTATAATCCATCAATAAAAGGAGTGTTGTGTTTTCACTGTAGCCAAGGGTTTTCAAGCCAGCCATCTTTTGGCCAAAGAGCTGATGCAGCCTTCATTAGTGCAGGATTTAGGAACTGGAGAAAAGGCATTGAAAAATTCACAGCACATCAAAATTGCCAAACCCACCGCTACTTTGTAATTGTAACAGCACACCAGCTAAATCCAATCAGTGTCCAGTTATGTCCAGCGCGTGGGGTAAACAGCTGGATGACGCAAGGCATTGCTTGATGAAAATTGTTAGTTCGGTGCGGCATGTAGTAAGACAGGGACAAGCCTTTAGAGGCCACACGGATGACAGTGGGAATTTATACCAGATTTTGAAACTTAGGGCAGAAGAGGATGATCCCATTTTACTGAAGTGGTTAACAGAGCGTACCACAATGTACACAGGCCCCAAAGCACAGAATGAAATTCTGAACATCATGGCCAATAGTCATTCGAGGCATTGCAGCTGAGATTAGGTCTCTTCCGATTGTACAATTTTCATTAATTGTTGATGGTACTCAAGATGTCTCTGGTGCTGAACAGGAGAATGTCTGTCTGCGTTATGTTGACCATGACCATGTCCCTCACAAGGAGTTTATTGGGCTATACAGGGTGTCGGAGACAACAGGCGAGGGCATTGCGAAAGTGCCAACATGTGTTGCTGAGGAAACCCGCAAACATATGCTCGGTTCTTTTGTTCAGTAGTGTGTATAGCAGTGGTTCTCAACCTTTTTGGGGTACTGGAACCCCTGCATATTTTGAGGCAAGGCAGGCAAGGTTTTGAGCGGTCCTCAGGGACCTCCACCCCCTCTATATTATATGTAAACTTACTGGAAACCTTGTGGTACTGACTACATTCATTACACTTTTTTATTTCACGGACCCCTTGCAATTAGTCCATGGACCCCTGTTTGAGAACCCATGGTGTAATTGATAGTTGCTCTTTTGTTTAGTAGTTTTTAGTACACTTACAAATGATTTATTTCATGTTATTTTATTTAAAATGGCATACTTTGTGTGACATACTTGTCCATAGCTGCTGTTTGAAGAGTTGAGACACTGAAGGATATTTTGTTTGATTTATTTGGGTTTTTCATTGAAGTAGTTATTTTGCTTTTAGAACTGTACTTATTTTAAGCTTTTTGTTCTTGCAAAGATATTGTAGACTCAGGCCAGGTGCACATATTTAATGACTATATAAATGTATCAGAAAAAGTCAAATTAAAAGGTCAATTCAATACGGAGACCAACTTTGTGATGGTTCTCAATGGAGATTCTTTTAGATGTGATCACACCATGTTCATTGTATTTATGAAAACTACACCCATACAGTGTACAGTACCATTGTCACCTACTGACCTTTCTTGATATTGCTGGTTGTAAGTACGAATACCTGCATACATACTGGACTGGTAAGGAGCACTGCTATAACTATTATTAGTAGTAGAATTATAATGATTTAAACATTTGAACAAGTTGGGAAAACCCTTCAGTTAACTACTGTACCTATCAATTATCCAGTTGTAGGAATTATGGTTCCTCAATATACATTTAACAACGTATGCTATGTGTTACAGCACTACTTTTGGTGTCCCCCTCAGGAATTGCTCTTGAGAAAATTTAATGTAATTGTCCCCTCCAAGGTTGATCTCAGATTTTCGCCCCTGAGTTACACATGGAGTAAAACAAACATACAGTCAATAATACAGTGAAAAATAAGTCTATATACAATATGAGCAAGTGAGGTGAGATAAGGGAGGTGAAGGCAAACAAAATATATATATAAATAAATAAAAATATAAAAGGCCATGGTGGCGAAGTAAATACAATATAGCAAGTAAAAAAAAGTTAAAAAAGTAGAGATAGTAGAGATAGAAAAAGTAGAGATAGAAATCATGGGGTGCAAAGGAGCAAAATAAATAAATAAATAAATACAGTAGGTAAAGAGGTAGATTGTTTGGGCTAAATTATAGATGGGCTATGTACAGGTGCAGTAATCTATGAGCTGCTCTGACAGCTGGTGCTTAAAGCTAGTGAGGGAGATAAGTGTTTCCAGTTTCAGAGATTTTTGTAGTTCGTTCCAGTCATTGGCAGGAGAGAACTGGAAGGAGAGGCGGCCAAAGGAAGAATTGGTTTTGGGGGTGACCAGAGAGATATACCTGCTGGAGCGCGTGCTACAGGTAGGTGCTGCTATGGTGACCAGCGAGCTGAGATAAGGGGGGACTTTACCTAGCAGGGTCTTGTAGATGACCTGGAGCCAGTGGGTTTGACGACGAGTATGAAGCGAGGGCCAGCCAACGAGAGTGTACAGGTCGCAGTGGTGGGTAGTATATGGGGCTTTGGTGACAAAACGGATGGCACTGTGATAGACTGCATCCAATTTATTGAGTAGGGTTTTGGAGGCTATTTTGTAAATGACATCACCGAAGTCGAGGATTGGTAGGATGGTCAGTTTTACAAGGGTATGTTTGGCAGCATGAGTGAAGGATGCTTTTTTGCGGAATAGGAAGCCAATTCTAGATTTAACTTTGGATTGGAGATGTTTGATGTGAGTCTGGAAGGAGAGTTTACAGTCTAACCAGACACCTAGGTATTTGTAGTTGTCCACATATTCTAAGTCAGAGCCGTCCAGAGTAGTGATGTTGGACAGGCGGGCAGGTGCAGGCAGCGATCGGTTGAAGAGCATGCATTTAGTTTTACTTGTATTTAAGAGCAAATGGAGGCCACGGAAGGAGAGTTGTATGGCATTGAAGCTCGCCTGGAGGGTTGTTAACACAGTGTCAAAAGAAGGGCCAGAAGTATACAGAATAGTGTCGTCTGCGTAGAGATGGATCAGAGAATCACCAGCAGCAAGAGCGACATCATTGATGTATACAGAGAAGAGAGTCGGTCCAAGAATTGAACCCTGTGGCACCCCCATAGAGACTGCCAGAGGCCCGGACAACAGACCCTCCGATTTGACACACTGAACTCGATCAGAGAAGTAGTTGGTGAACCAGGCGAGGCAATCATTAGAGAAACCAAGGCTGTAGAGTCTGCCGATGAGGATGTGGTGATTGACAGAGTCAAAAGCCTTGGCCAGGTCAATGAATACGGCTGCACAGTATTGTTTCCTATCGATGGCGGTTAAGATATCGTTTATGACCTTGAGCGTGGCTGAGGTGCACCCATGGCCAGCTCTGAAACCAGATTGCATAGTGGAGAAGGTATGGTGGGATTCGAAATGGTCGGTAATCTGTTTGTTGACTTGGCTTTCGAAGACCTTAGAAAGGCAGGGTAGGATAGATATAGGTCTGTAGCTGTTAGGGTCAAGAGTGTCCCCCCCTTTGAAGACGGGGATAACCGCAGCTGCTTTCCAATCTTTGGGAATCTCAGACGACACGAAAGAGAGGTTGAAAAGGATAGTAATAGGGGTGGCAACAATTTCAGCAGATAGTTTTAGAAAGAAAGGGTCCAGATTATCTAGCCCGGCTGATTTGTAAGGGTCCAGATTTTGCAGCTCTTTCAGA
The DNA here is from genome assembly GCF_029448725.1 of Salvelinus fontinalis. Lineage (NCBI taxonomy): Eukaryota > Metazoa > Chordata > Actinopteri > Salmoniformes > Salmonidae > Salvelinus > Salvelinus fontinalis. The sequence goes on along the minus strand of NC_074691.1, from coordinate 28,259,934 downwards.
ACATCAGCTGACTGTATTTGGGAGAAAGAGAAATGGGGAAGGCTTGGGCGAGTAGCAGAGGGGAGGGCAGTGCTGTTGACCGGGGTAGGGGCAGCCAGGTGGAAAGCATGGCCAGCCGTAGAAAAATGCTTATTGAAATTCTCAATTATAGTGGATTTGTCGATGGTGACAGTGTTTCCTATCTTCAGTGCAGTTGGAAGCTGGGAGGAGGTGTTCTTATTCTCCATGGACTTTACAGTGTCCCAGAACTTTTTTGAATTTGTGTTGCAGGAAGCAAATTTCTGCTTGAAAAAGCTAGCCTTGGCTTTTCTAACTGCCTGTGTATATTGGTTTCTAGCTTCCCTGAAAAGTTGCATATCACGGGGGCTGTTCGATGCTAATGCAGAACGCCATAGGATGTTTTTCTGTTGGTTAAGGGCAGTCAGGTCAGGAGAGAACCAAGGGCTATATCTGTTCCTGGTTCTAAATTTCTTGAATGGGGCATGCTTATTCAAGATGGTGAGGAAGGCATTTTTTTTAAATATCCAGGCATCCTCTACTGAAGGGATGAGATCAATATCCTTCCAGGATACATCGGCCAGGTCGATCAGAAAGGCCTGCTCGCTGAAGTGTTTCAGGGAGCGTTTGATAGTGATGAGTGGAGGTCGTTTGACCGCTGACCCATTACGGATGCAGGCAATGAGGCAGTGATCGCTGAGATCTTGGTTGAAAACAGCAGAGGTGTATTTGGAGGGCAAGTTGGTTAGGATGATATCTATGAGGGTGCCCGTGTTTACGGAATTGGGGTGGTACCTGGTAGGTTCATTGATAATTTGTGTGAGATTGAGGGCATCAAGCTCAGATTGTAGGATGGCTGGGGTGTTAAGCATGTTCCAATTTAGGTCGCCTAGCAGCACGAGCTCTGAAGATAGATGGGGGGCAATCAGTTCACATATGGTGTCCAGAGCACAGCTGGGGGCAGAGGGTGGTCTATAGCAGGCGGCAACGGTGAGAGACTTGTTTTTAGAGAGGTGGATTTTTAAAAGTAGAAGTTCAAATTGTTTGGGAACAGACCTGGATAGTAAAACAGAACTCTGCAGGCAATCTTTGCAGTAGATTGCAACACCGCCCCCTTTGGCCGTTCTATCTTGTCTGAAAATCTTGTAGTTGGGGATGAAAATGTCAGAATTTTTGGTGGTCTTTCTAAGCCAGGATTCAGACACGGCTAAAACATCCGGGTTGGCAGAGTGAGCTAAAGCAGTGAACAAAACAAACTTAGGGAGGAGGCTTCTAATGTTAACATGCATGAAACCAAGGCTATTACGGTTACAGAAGTCATCAAAAGAGAGCGCCTGGGGAATAGGAGTGGAGCTAGGTACTGCAGGGCCTGGATTCACCTCTACATCACCAGAGGAACAGAGGAGGAGTAGGATAAGGGTACGGCTAAAAGCTATGAGAATTGGTCGTCTAGAGCATCTAGAACAGAGAGTAAAAGGACGTTTCTGGGGGCGATAAAATAGCTTCAAGGAATAATGTACAGACAAAGGTATGGTAGGATGTGAATACAGTGGAGGTAAACCTAGGTATTGAGTGATGATGAGAGAGATATTGTCTCTAGAAACATCATTGAAACCAGGTGATGTCATCGCATATGTGGGTGGTGGAAATGAAAGGTTGGATATGGTATAGTGAGCAGGGCTAGAGGCCCTACAGTGAAATAAGCCAATAAACACTAACCAGAACAGCAGTGGACAAGGCATATTTACATTAAGGAGAGGCATGCTTAATCGAGTGATCAATAAGGGTCCAGTGAGTAGAGGTTGGTTGGGGTCACGGCGATCCAGACAGCTGGCCGGGTAGATGGCTATCGGTAGCAAGATAGCATAGGATGGAGGTCTATTTTTAGACACCTCGTGCGTTTCCATCGGTAGATTAGTGGGGTTCCGTGTCTTGTAGAGGGGATCAATCCAATTGGCAAAATAGATATAGTGACCCAAGAAAAAAAAAAAAAAAATTGTCCGAAATACTTATTAAGATAGCAGCCGATAAGACAGCTAACGATTAGCGGGCCCCAGGTGAGCGTTCAGGTAACGTCGCGACGGAGGTGCCATTTGGATAACTCCCTCGGGCAGATAACGTCGGCAGTCAATCGTGAAGGCCCGGTGGGGCTCCGTATCTGTAGCAAAAAAAAAAAATGGGTCCGGATAGGTGACTGTAGCCCAGGAATGGCTGATGGAACTCCTCAGCTGGCTAGCTCCGGAATAATTTAAGTTTGCTCCGGGATCGACGTAAGCCAATAGTCACACGGTTTGCAGCTAGCTAGCTGCGAAATCAAGGTGCAAATGTCCTGAGCCTGCGGCTGAAATCCGGGGAAACTGAGAGAAAAAAAAAAAAAGGCCCGGTATGCTCCAGTCCGAGTCGCGTTGCACAAAAGTGACGGTAGATTATCGAGCTAAAGGAATAGCTGATGACCACAAAACGTGGGCAGCTGAAACACCAACGCTAGCCAGCAAGCCGGCTAACTTCTGGGCAGCTTCAAATTAGTATTCGGCTAGCTTTCGGCTAACTTCTGGTTAGCTTTCTGGCTAACTTCTGATTAGCCCCTGGTTAGCTTCACTGTGGATTTTCAGATTTGAGGTAAATAATACTTTTTTGTTGTAATTGGTGAGGCGGGTTGCAGGAAAGCTTTTGTAGTTGAGTTCTTGGATAATAAAAAAAAATATAAAAGATATGCGAAGAAGGTGTAAATATATATATACAGGACAAGACAGTACGAGGACAAAAATGACGTCTGAACTGCTAAGCCATCTTGGAATACAATGCACATTAGACATGGCAAAATGTATACAATTGAATGATAATGAGCTTTAAAACAGTTAAAAGTTCTCTGTACCCCATGACAAAATGTGTAGAATTGCAGGAAATAAGCTTTAAACCTGCAACATTTTCTCTCCACCAATGAACAGTGCTTGTGTCCATAGAAATGGCCATGTAATATTCCCCAATGCTGGCAGGGGGGCCTGGGAAAAAAAGTTTGGGAACCCGTGCACTATATAATGCAACATTTTTTATGACAAAACCATCAGTAGAGTTGACACTCCAACATACATACACACACACACACACACACACACACACAGGCTAACACACACAAACACACACACACACACTCACACATAGAGACACTTTCACTCTTCACATAAGCTGCTGGTACTCTGTTTAGAGTAGAGAGCTGATTGCCTAGTCACTTTTGCCTAGTCACACCCAACCTACATGTACATATTATCTAAATTACCTCAACTACCTCGTACCCCTGCACATTGACTCAGTACTGGTTCTTCTTGTATATCGCCTCATTATTGTTTTTATTGTGTTACTATTTCCTTTTATATTTAGGCATGATGTTTTGATAACCATGTAAAACTCTCTCGGATAAGGTGGCTTTATTCAATATATTCGCCTGTATTTAACACCCCAAAATAAAATGCTAATTAGTTGCTAATATGGCACTCATAAACAACTACTGTACAAATGCCATGATGATCTGGATTAGTGGCGAAGGACAGAATCTCAGGGTTTACTTTCTAATGTTAGCTAAATGTAGTAATTAATAAATTGGCAAAATTTCTTTAAATTAACAATTTTGTGAACTGTCTTGTGCAAGTTTTTAATCGACACAATACCTGTTAGCAAAAGTGTCAGCTAGAGATGATGTGCAGGAGCTTGCAGGGATTTGTAGTCTTGCATGATGTCTATTTTGATGCTAATTAGCATTTTTGAATCTGAGAGTAAATAAAGCCAAATATATTGATATAAGTCACCTTGTCCGAGAGAGATTTACATAGTTGTCAAAACGTCAAGCCAGGGTTAGTCTACACGAAACACAGTCCTTATTTTTAGTGTTTCAAATATACCCTATGGGAAAAATGAATGGTGGAAAAATGATTGGAACCATTTCCATGTTTGACCGCTAGGTTTTATGGGTATTAAGACCTTCTTTTGTGGTGCTCTATTGTATTTGAGGAATGTGATTAGATTTTTAGCAAAAAGCAATTTCTCAAGCAAGAATTTTGCTAGGACTGTCTGGGAGTGGTCTGAGTGGGAAACTGAAAACTAGCTTTTATTGGCAGAGAGGTTTGGAACTATCTTTCTTATTGGTCAAATAACTCATTTACCGCTTGGGGATGTCACCAGGCAGGCCAAAAGGCCATTCCACCAAAACAGGCTGAAATTTCAGGCGTCTTTTCAAACAGCTCTTAAACCAAAAGGGTATTATCATAATTTTCACAATTTCACAATATTATTCCAACCTGTTAGTGTGGAAATATACAGTGGGGCAAAAAAGTATTTAGTCAGTCACTAATTGTGCAAGTTCTCCCACTTAAAAAGATGAGAGAGGCCTGTAATTTTCATCATAGGTACACTTCAACTATGACAGACAAAATGAGAAAAAAAATCCAGAAAATCACATTGTAGGATTTTTTATGAATTTATTTGCAAATTATGGTGGAAAATAAGTATTTGGTCACCTACAAACAAGCAAGATTTCTGGCTCTCACAGACCTGTAACTTCTTTAAGAGGCTCCTCTGCCATCCACTCGTTACCTGTATTAATGGCACCTGTTTGAACTTGTTATCAGTATAAAAGACACCTGTCCACAACCTCAAACAGTCACACTCCAAACTCCACTATGGCCAAGACCAAAGAGCTGTCAAAGGACACCAGAAACAAAATTGTAGACCTGCACCAGGCTGGGAAGACTGAATCTGCAACAGGTAAGCAGCTTGGTTTGAAGAAATCAACTGTGGGAGCAATTATTAAGAAATGGAAGACATACAAGACCATTGATAATCTCCCTCGATCTGGGGCTCCACGCAAGATCTCACCCCGTGGGGTCAAAATGATCACAAGAACGTTGAGCAAAAATCCCAGAACCACACGGGGGACCTCGTGAATGACCTGCAGAGAGCTGGGACCAAAGTAACAAAGCCTACCATCAGTAACACACTACGCCGGCAGGGACTCAAATCCTGCAGTGCCAGACGTGTCCCCCTGCTTAAGCCAGTACATGTCCAGGCCTGTCTGAAGTTTGCTAGAGAGCATTTGGATGATCCAGAAGAAGATAGGAAGAATGTCATATGGTCAGATGAAACCAAAATAGAACTTTTTGGTAAAAACTCAACTCGTCGTGTTTGGAGGACAAAGAATGCTGAGTTGCATCCAAAGAACACCATACCTACTGTGAAGCATGGGGGTGGAAACATCATGCTTTGGGGCTGTTTTTCTGCAAAGGGACCAGGACGACTGATCCGTGTAAAGGAAAGAATGAATGGGGCCATGTATCGTGAGATTTTGAGTGAAAACCTCCTTCCATCAGCAAGGGCATTGAAGATGAAACGTGGCTGGGTCTTTCAGCATGACAATGATCCCAAACACACCGCCCGGGCAACGAAGGAGTGGCTTCGTAAGAAGCATTTCAAGGTCCTGGAGTGGCCTAGCCAGTCTCCAGATCTCAACCCCATAGAAAATCTTTGAAGGGAGTTGAAAGTTCGTGTTGCCCAGCAACAGCCCCAAAACATCATTGCTCTAGAGGAGATCTGCATGGAGGAATGGGCCAAAATACCAGCAACAGTGTGTGAAAACCTTGTGAAGACTTACAGAAAATGTTTGACCTCTGTCATTGCCAACAAAGGGTATATAACAAAGTATTGAGATAAACTTTTGTTATCGACCAAATACTTATTTTCCACCATAATTTGCAAATAAATTGATAAAAAATCCGACAATGTGATTTTCTGGAATTTATTTTCTCATTTTGTCTGTCATAGTTGAAGTGTACCTATGATGAAAATTACAGGCCTCTCTCATCTTTTTAAGTGGGAGAACTTGCACAATTGGTGGCTGACTAAATACTTTTTTGCCCCACTGTACACTGCTCAAAAAAATAAAGGGAACACTTAAACAACACAATGTAACTCCAAGTCAATCACACTTCTGTTAAATCAAACTGTCCACTTAGGAAGCAACACTGATTGACAATACATTTCACATGCTGTTGTGCAAATGGAATAGACAAAAGGTGGAAATTATAGGCAATTAGCAAGACACCCCCAATAAAGGAGTGGTTCTGCAGGTTGTGACCACAGACCACTTCTCAGTTCCTATGCTTCCTGGCTGATGTTTTGGTCACTTTTGAATGCTGGCGGTGCTTTCACTCTAGTGGTAGCATGAGATGGCGTCTACAACCCACACAAGTGGCTCAGGTAGTGCAGCTCATCCAGGATGGCACATCAATGCGAGCTGTGGCAAGAAGGTTTGCTGTGTCTGTCAGCGTAGTGTCCAGAGCATGGAGGCGCTACCAGGAGACAGGCCAGTACATCAGGAGACGTGGAGGAGGCCGTAGGAGGGCAACAACCCAGCAGCAGGACCGCTACCTCCGCCTTTGTGCAAGGTGAGCACTGCCAGAGCCCTGCAAAATGACCTCCAGCAGGCCATAAATGTGCGTGTCTTTTGAATTCTAGAAATATTGTCTACATATACACAGACGAAGGCTATGCATCTTTTTAAATAGTAAGTTACCCATGGGATTATTCAAATACATTTTGACCATTTAATTATAATGGAAACCTGCACAGAGGACCCCAGAGGTATCAAGCACATGCATATAGGAGTAGGCTAGAAGAACCCTGACTCAGTTACTTTACTGATGATACACCAGTGCAATATCAAGTGTCAGATATTGAATAAGCTTTCCATGAGAATGATACCAAAGCTCTCTAATATATATTGTTATATGCGGTTTCTAAGGAGATTCCTTTTACACAATACTTTCCCACATTTTGTAAATACTGGGCAAAAAAACACATACAAGCCCATAAATACATTCCTCTAGTTACAGTTACTGCAGGCCAGTCGGTGAGCGATATAAGAGTTCAGCCAGAAGATGTCCCCATTGCCTCCGTTGTACAATAAAATTATATATTTTGCAATGAGGAGCTGCAACAGAAATGTCCCGGATTAGATCGTAAACAACCATGGATCTGCAGAGGACATCACTTTAGATGACAGGTTATAGAAATCACTACCCACGGTGACACTCACTATTATAGCATCATGTGCATTTACAACATCGCGTTCAGAATAGAAGGGATTGAGTTGTATGACCGTTGATGACCGTTCCGGTGATTGTCACCCACGAATCTACCGCGGGACATTATATTGCATGTGTGAGTATACATACATCCGCGTGATGAGGTAGCCTACCACAGTTTTAGTGTTGTTATCATTGAGTGCTCTTCGGGTATAATTATGACAGTATGTTAGCCCATAAAGCTACAGCCTAAATATCGCATTAATAGCTTTTTGAATCTGCAACGTTTATTGGGCTAGCCTGAAATGTTTGCTCTTCATTGCCGAATAATAAACATGAAATTGTTTATTAGGTGAAAATATATACTGTAAATTGCTATATTGTAGCGCATGAATCCTGTTTATTACTGTTACTGTGTAGATTTAAACAGTATTTACATGAATTGAAACAACATGAAAGGCTTGGCTTGGACTGATCATTTTGACTACACCGAGCAGAGCATGCACTTGAAAGCAGAACGCATCAGCTTCAGCATCAATTCTTCGCTATTGGTTGGCGACATAAAGTAGCCTTCATTTAAATACATGGTCCTGTAAACGTCACAAAATAAAAGTACACATGACTACAAGAAAAATAACCTAATAAGACCAAATAGACCTCTGAAATGACAACATTTCTGTTATACATATTACTCTATATATCAAAAATGTTAATTGTAATCAGTAGTCTTGTCAGTTTCAGGTTGGATGATACAAACATGGTTGAGGAACGGTGTGCAAATGTTCCGTGAGTTTTGTCACTTTAAATCTATGTAAGAGCTATGAGTAATGCTCAGTCACAGTGGTTTGATAATAGGAGGGTAAAGGCCAGCCACTACTACACAGTAGACAGGATTCACACCATATGAGTCACAGTCCTCCTTGCTCTAAGCTGTGTTCTAACTGTCACATTCTATTTTCTAGTTCTATGTTCTAAACCCGCTCACATCCACATGACTGTGAACATGGCACCAAGTGTTCCGAGCTGACACTGTGCATTTTCCATCCATACTCTGGTCATTCATTCAAGCATAAATGTAGGCTAGGTCTTATGATGGAGGTTGTTTAGTAAACACTGTGTCAACTGGCTTTCTCTGTCTCCGTCTCCGTGTGTGTGTGTGTGTGTGTGTGTGTGTGTGTGTGTGTGTGTGTGTGTGTGTGTGTGTGTGTGTGTGTGTGTGTGTGTGTGTGTGTGTGTGTGTGTGCAGGGCCCGTCTACCTCCAACCCTCTCCTATTCTACACATTTTGCCATGGGGAAAGAGACATTTGCACAGTTTTAAAGCTAATTCCCTGCAATTCTACACATGTTGCCATTGCTTATGATGTGTTCATATGCAATCTGGAGGGCCCCTGACCTCCAGGTGGCCCCGAACCAAGATTATTTTGTGTATGTTGGGGCCCCTGGAGGTCAGGCTTGTAACACAAAGAGTTCTCTCAGAAGAGATTCACTCAGCAAAATAACTAGCATTTCACTCCTACTCTTCTGCACATTGAGTTTTCTCACTAACTCAAGTGGGAGTGCAGTCAGTAATGAAATCATGCAGTTTATCTCTGGCTTGGAAACACACGCTGATACTAACACTATAACATCTGTTTATATCCAGCAGGGTGTTGAAGAGGAGAGGAATAAGCTCCTTGGTGAGCTGATCAAGGGTTTTCGAGGATCAGGGAGAGCCCCAAACAACCCCAACAAGAAGACCAGAATACAAAGAAATTAAATAATAGACTGATGATACGACCTTCTACTCATACTTTCCCAACTGCAACAACAACAACAACAACAACAACAAACTGGTAAACCTAGAACATTGGATCCCACATTTTATTAAGCTGACGTAAAGCTCTTGGGGTTTTCTGTGACCCATAGAGTAATCCTGAACCAAATCAATGTCTCTAGTCAGAATCCAATACTAGTAAGTGGCAACCCTAAAGCAGCCAGCCACATCCCTCCTGTGGGCCCCGACCCACCGTTTGGGAACCACTGAGTTGGAGGAGAACAACAGCGTGAAGGAGAGGATGGGTAACAAGAGCACCAGCCCCTCCAGAGACCCAGACACTGAGACGACTCAGAGAGAGGAGAGAAACAACACTGGGACTGCCTCAGGTAGCCTAGCACTCCACATATAGCACACGTCTCGTTCAGTACTGTATGTGTAGTATATGGGACATATTTACTGTGTAGTATATCTGGGTCACCTACCTCAAGCTGTTTCAAAAGACAAGCACAAATTGTATCTTTGCTACTAGAGCACTAGAATGTCCTTACTCTTTATGGCTGCCATGATAAGACCTTAAGAGTTGCCTCAAAATGTAAAATCAAACAGATTATTTAAAAATGTTACACCTATTCATTCTACTGCGTGCCTTTTAAAATGTTACAGCTATTCATTCTACTGCGTGCCTTTTAAAATGTTACACCTATTCATTCTACTGCGTGCCTTTTAATATGTTACAGCTATTCATTCTACTGCGTGCCTTTTAAAATGTTACAGCTATTCATTCTACTGCGTGCCTTTTGATATGTTACACCTATTCATTCTACTGCGTGCCTTTTAAAATGTTACAGCTATACATTCTACTGCGTGCCTTTTAATATGTTACAGCTATACATTCTACTGCGTGCCTTTTAAAATGTTACAGCTATTCATTCTACTGCGTGCCTTTTAAAATGTTACACCTATTCATTCTACTGCGTGCCTTTTAATATGCTACAGCTATACATTCTACTGCGTGCCTTTTAAAATGTTACACCTATTCATTCTACTGCGTGCCTTTTAATATGTTACAGCTATACATTCTACTGCGTGCCTTTTAAAATGTTACACCTATTCATTCTACTGCGTGCCTTTTAAAATGTTACAGCTATTCATTCTACTGCGTGCCTTTTAAAATGTTACACCTATTCATTCTACTGCGTGCCTTTTAAAATGTTACAGCTATTCATTCTACTGCGTGCCTTTTAAAATGTTACACCTATTCATTCTACTGCGTGCCTTTTAATATGTTACAGCTATACATTCTACTGCGTGCCTTTTAAAATGTTACACCTATTCATTCTACTGCGTGCCTTTTAAAATGTTACAGCTATACATTCGACTGTATCTCTATTCATCAACTTTGTATTGCACATGACATTGTGTGTGCTTTCAGGAAGTGGTCCCCCAGGCCCCAGCCCTGACCTGCTAGCCTCACTACAGTCATTGGGAGAACACGATGACCACACACTGATGCCACAGTCTCTACACCAGGTGTGTTTGTTTGTGTGTGTGTGTTTTCACCCTCACACAGTCCTCTGTGTTCAGGTCTTCTGTGGATTGGTCCTCTGTGTTCTGGTCCTCTGTGGATTGGTCCTCTGTGTTCTGGTCCTCTGTGGATTGGTCCTCTGTGGATTGGTCCTAAGGGCTGATTGTGTTTTGAACCATCCTCTTCTGTCACCAATTTTTTGCAACTGAAACATCTTGCCTTTACGTTCTGATTTGTTTTCGTTTGTAGGGAGAATAAATCATGCTTTAAGAAATGTAATCATTACATTTTACATTTTAGTCATTTAGCAGATGCTCTTATCCAGTATTTATCCACTGATTTACAGTTAGTGTATTCATCTAAAGATAGCTAGGTGAGACAACAACATGTCATCGTTTCCCTCATTAAAGTAGTTATCAGCTAATTCATTGCCAGTAGGACAAGACAAGCACATTTTTAAATGTACTCCTTGGGATTCATTTCAGATACTATTTGATGCCCTTTCTCGGTACACTGTTCTAATCTTATTCTGTTACTGCGTTCCCATAGTACTGTAACAGCCATGTAGTTGTTTGTCTTTCTTCGCCAATTCTGGTCATCACGGAACAAAGAGCCAGCTATGATTTAGACACCCCGTAGAAAGGTCCGGCAACATTGATACACTAAGGGCTGCGTCTCAAATGGCACTCTATTCCCTACATATGGTCCTTCCATATGGGCCCTGGTCAAAAGTAGCGCTCTATACAGGGAACAGGGTGCCATTTGGGACGGGCCTTTTATACACTGATACAGAAGACAGAGTTTCTCTGTGATCAGACTGGTACAATCAGTGGAGCATTGGCAGAATAACTGGCCAAGAGAAGTAAAGTCCTTGTAAACAGGCAGTGACCTCTATGGGAAATCGCATGGCATCTGGAGTATGTGTGTGGCTCTACAGAGTTGAGGCAGGGACAGGCAGAGTTGTTTTGAGTTCTGCTGCGCGTCATGTTATAAGTGAACCTGACACACAACGGCTTGTTATTTACCACGTGACATCTGAGTCCCATCTTGAGTCTTCTTTCCCTATACCTTCCAATACTTCATTACCAAGCACGAGAATATCTATTCTAGAGTCTGCAGCTAAAGCAAGCACACTGTTGTTCTTCAGCAAAAAACTTTCTAATTAAATGAATTACTTTCTAAATAAACTATCTAGTTTATGTATTTCCTTTATGTAACATATTGAGAACACATTATATTTTTAAGTAAAGCCCTGACATACAAGTCTGATTCTGAGTGAGTGATCCAAGTAACAGAATAAGCAGGTTGGTTTGTATATATTTTCCCCCCCTCTCAATTCAATTTCAATTTAAGGACTTTATTGGCATGTGAAACATATGTTAACATTGCCAAATGTTAACTCTTTCTCTCTCTCTTGCTCTCTCTCTGTCTCGTTCTTCACAGATAGCAGAGGCCTACTCCCTGGATGAGGACTGTATCCTTGCCATCACATTGCTAATACTTATCTCCACTATGTCTTTTGTTTTAATGGAGCTGTTGAATTGCAGTGTATTTCTTTTAAAGCTTTGGGAACTGTGTTGACACTGATTTAGGATGTCACTCTGGGAACTGTGGTGACACTGATTTATGATGTCACTCTGGGAACTGTGGTGACACTGATTTATGATGTCACTCGGGGAACTGTGGTGACACTGATTTATGATGTCACTCTGGGAACTGTGGTGACACTGATTTATGATGTCACTCGGGGAACTGTGGTGACACTGATTTATGATGTCACTCTGGGAACTGTGGTGACACTGATTTATGATGTCACTCGGGGAACTGTGGTGACACTGATTTATGATGTCACTCTGGGAACTGTGGTGACACTGATTTATGATGTCACTCTGGGAACTGTGGTGACACTGATTTATGATGTCACTCTGGGAATTGTGGTGACACTGATTTATGATGTCACTCTGGGAATTGTGGTGACACTGATTTATGATGTCACTCTGGGAACTGTGGTGACACTGATTTATGATGTCACTCGGGGAACTGTGGTGACACTGATTTATGATGTCACTCTGGGAACTGTGGTGACACTGATTTATGATGTCACTCTGGGAACTGTGGTGACACTGATTTATGATGTCACTCTGGGAACTGTGGTGACACTGATTTATGATGTCACTCTGGGAACTGTGGTGACACTGATTTATGATGTCACTCTGGGAACTGTGGTGACACTGATTTATGATGTCACTCTGGGGACTGTGGCTTTAAAATCCCAGTATTTTTTTATAGCGTCATCCATTTTCTGAATTGTGCAGCAGCTCAGTGATGTCATCTTCAAAACACCAGATGCTGTATATATTTGTCAGAAGTTTGTTAATATGATACTGTCTTTTGAATCCCAGAGTTGACAGCCTCAGGGACAGCTGTTATTGGCTGTTGTGGTATCTGGTTTCCTTAACTGCTAGTGGTTATCAGACCAGTGGGCGGTGCAGTTCCTGCAGCTGGAGAAACTGTACCATGAGCGCCTCCTGTCCAACCTTGCCACCCTGCAGGAGGACTGGGGTACTGCACTCTACTCCACACATCTGTTCTGTCACTGCAGCCTGAAGTCCTGAACCCATCACTGACAAAATATAACCCTGTCATTCTTCCAATTGCACTGTGTCTGAGTGTGTGTGTGTGTGTGTGTGTGTGTGTGTGTGTGTGTGTGTGTGTGTGTGCGTGCGTGCGTGCGTGCGTGCGTGCGTGCGTGCGTGCGTGCGTGCGTGTGTTAATCATAACCTGTGTGTGATGTGTGCTTTCAGAGAGCCAGTGGAGAGAATGTAACAGAGTAGCAGAGAGCACCTCCCCAGCTGAGACCAACAGCACTGGACAGGAACACATAGAAATACTGAGCCAGATCTGCAGGACGCACCAGAGGTAAGCTAGATACTGGTGGACCATAACTTACTGATGTGTTATAGTGCTGTTCTAGAACTGGGACTAAATGCACAATCACTTAGACAGTTAGTTGCAGCAGTGGTACTGATTGTGTCAGTAGAAGGGAAAGCAAATCATGCCTATTTACTTTAGTTTGTCACAGTCTGTCACCACCCACAATACTACCGCTCCATACAGGGATCAAAGGAATTTGAACAACAAACACTGTCTGCATTTAAATGTATATGTTCATTAATACATGATTTATTAGCTAAAGTCATAATATGTGAGATCATACCCTATGTTTGAATGTTGAACATAAGCATCCCACGCTAGTGGTTGTTGTCTAGACATGAAACCACACCTTAATTAACTAATGCTCATTTAATTGACTTACTTACTCTACTAAGCTATAGACTCAGATATGTTTTCAGTCACAGAACCCCTCCCATGTGTCTTGGTGTGTTAGAAGGGTCGTTCCATGAAATGAGTGCCTTTTTGCGTCCCTTTGGTATTTCAAGTAGAAATTGTGCACAAATATTGCATTTTAAAAGCCTGTCTTATTAAATTAAGTGCCCTTTAATATAGACCTTTTGGAAAATTCTATAAATCTGATTTTGAATATGAATAAAGACTTGCTACAGTGCTGAAATTGTCCCTCTGTGCATCCTATGTGACTTCTAGGAAGATTTTAACCCATGTAATCCCAACATTTCTCCAAGTTTTCACCATCATTGTAAAGCCCTAGTCATTTCTGAAGATAACTATTTATTTCATGTGTTTCATTTTACGGTAAAAAAACCCAACAACCTGGCCCTCATTTTAAGTTCAACCCTCTTACGTGAACTGAATTATCTTTTTAATATCGTGAAATTCTTCCTTTTTAAATATTTTTGTTTCTAAAGAAATGTTGAACATCTAATCATAGTGTAAAAGCAGGTGAGCTGGTTTTACTCTTTTTGACCATGTTCTGGTGTTTAGTGTTGGAAAACTGAGCGGGTCGAGCAGAACACGTCAACCCTGTTACCCAGAGATAGACAGGCTAGACATTTTTTCTAAATGTTTTAGTTTTGTGAAGCTTGCATTCAAGTGCCCCTCCCTGTTGCACACAACAAGCACATGGGGATTTATGGCTGATTTACAGTAAGACCAAATTGTCAACCCCGTTACTTTATTTTTTGAGATGGGAAAATGTTTTTTTTTTTAATTCAAACTTTTTTTTAATGAGTTATACTACTGAAAAGGCACCTAATTGGTTGAACGACCCAGTGGCTTGTGGTAGATTGATTCAGCTGGATGCCAGACACCAACTTACTGTAGTGGCCTCCGGTCATGTTAGCTTTAACATTTTTAAATCAAATTTGCTTCAAAACATCAGTTTACCCAATCTGTCTCTGTCTCTCTCTCTCTCTCTCTCCCTCTCTCTCTCTCTCTCTCTCTCTCTCTCTCTCTCTCTCTCTCTCTCTCTCTCTCTCTCTCTCTCTCTCTCTCTCACGATAGACCAATGCTTAGTGGTAAGAAAATGGTAAGAAAATACATAACATGCTTCTTAATCCATCACATAAGATGAGTGTTTTTGTGGTATGACATTCATGATAGAGCTGTTTTTTCCCCCAGAGCATGGCAGACACGGTGCTGAAAGACAGCCACAACACCAGGGGGCAGTATGATGGGAGAGAGAAAGAAAGGTCACCATCCCATCATGGAAAAGGTCAACACAAAACACATCATATGAATTCCTAAATCAATATTATAGTATGGCCACTTATCCTAGAGATGTGAATACGAGGTTGATGAGTGTAGTTTGGTTCAATAAGGGCTCATAAAATGGAATCTAATGACAGATGATGCTTCCGTACTATCTCAACTATATCTACAGTACTTTTAGTGTGTTAGTGTGTGTGTGTGTCTGTCTATGGTGAAGCCAGGTGATCAGTAGTACTGTAATCGATCTGCTGATCATCTCCTATTCATCTGCTGTTCGTTCGCCGTTCGTTCGTCGTGTTTGAGGGACCACCCTGCCGGTGGCCATCTAACTGATGTCACTTTTACGTGATTCTACATGTAGAACCGGTTTGCACTCGGTTTGTAAATTACGTCCGACACTCTGTTCAGAGGTGCTGAGTACTCTTAGCTGGCAAACGCTACTGGTGTGTCCGTGCTTTAAGCAACACTTCTCTTGTCTCTGCAGTCAGAGTCAACAACCCTGTAAGACAGAGTGAGGAGGATGTTAAGGAGACCACGTCAACAGGAGCTGTCCCTAACATGGCTGAGGAGGAGGGAGGAGGGGAGGGAGAGCGAGGAAAGGAAGAGTTGGAGAAGGAAGGGCAGGGGGTGGATGAAGAGGAGGTGTTTGAGGAGAGTCCAGAAGAGGAGGTGCAGGTGGTGGAGTGGCCAGCGGGGGTTCCCCAAGCCTCAGCCAAAGACCTGGACAAACTGTCTCAAGTGGAGGAGGTGAGGAAACACTGAGACATTAATGGCCTCATGTTTACCGCATTATCTCTCTGTCTCTGTATCTTCTCTCTCTGTCTCTGTATCTTCTCTCTCTGTATCTTCTCTCTCTGTCTCTGTCTCTTCTCTCTCTGTCTCTTCTCTCTGTCTCTGTCTCTGTCTCTTCTCTCTCTGTCTCTGTCTCTTCTCTCTCTGTCTCTTCTCTCTCTGTCTCTGTCTCTGTCTCTGTATCTTCTCTCTCTCTCTTCTGTCTCTGTCTCTGTCTCTGTCTCTGTCTCTCTCTGTCTCTTCTCTCTCTGTCTCTGTCTCTTCTCTCTCTGTCTCTGTCTCTTCTCTCTCTGTCTCTCTCTCTGTCTCTGTCTCTGTCTCTGTATCTTCTCTCTCTGTCTCTTCTCTCTCTGTCTCTGTCTCTTCTCTCTCTGTCTCTGTCTCTTCTCTCTCTGTCTCTTCTCTCTCTGTCTCTGTCTCTTCTCTCTCTGTCTCTGTTTCTCTCTTCTCTCTCTGTCTCTGTCTCTGTCTCTCTCTTCTCTCTCTGTCTCTGTCTCTGTCTCTCTCTTCTCTCTCTGTCTCTCTCTTCTCTCTCTGTCTCTGTCTCTTCTCTCTCTGTCTCTGTCTCTTCTCTCTCTGTCTCTGTCTCAGCATGTTCGTTCTGTCTCTGTCTCTTGTTTGGGAGGGGACACACATCTTGGATTGACACACAGCCCTGGACAGGCTCAAGGGTGCCCAGAGAAGTCTTGTTAGAGGAGCTGGGTCTGTAATCAGAGTTGGCTGTGTTTGTTACTTCATTCCATGTTCTGTGCCACACCAAGCGACGTGGCCATGGGTGGAACTCAGTGAGATTTGAGGACAGGACACAGAGGCTATGATGTCATTAAAGGGCCACAATAGACGCCTGTAGAAAAAATAGCTCACATACAGGTCCTATTAAATAAATCAGTCAATGGTTGTGACAATGACGTCCTCAAATGACAAAACATTACAACCTTTTTTAGACCTTGAATACAGTTTGCGTTTCCTGCAACAGCAGGGTGATCAAAACCTACATCTGTGCATTATTGCAGTTTGTTGTGTGAACATACACATCATTTCACCTCTAGGTGGCCCTATTGAGCTGGTCAAATGTAGCTCTCTATATAGGGAACATGGTGCCATTTCAGATATAGCCTTTTCCATCTATTCCCTGTCATAGTATCTCTGACTCCCGGCACTCTGCTCCCCTCCAGAGCTCCTCAGCAGACGGCCTGGTGTCCATTCTAAAGAGGAGGAGGGCATCGTTAGATGGCCTGCCCCCCGAGGGTCCCGATGCAGCCAAACACAACTCCAAACGTAAGGTGCACTTCAGCCAGCCAGAGGACGGCATGGAACCAGGTATGAATCATCCCAAAAACAACCTCTGTCTTCTCACACACATGTTTTAGTGGACGCTCTTATCCAGAGCGACTAACAGTAGTGAGTGTATATATTTACATACTGGTCCCCTGTGGGAATCAAACCCACAACTCTGGTGTTGCAAGCACCATGCCCCTCCCCCCACACACAGTCTATACAAGCTATACGTATTATAAATTAATACAAATATAATAACATTGTAGTAACACCTCATACCATCTGTGTATACCATCTGCACCATGCACCATTATCTTGTTCAAAATATGAATTAGTATGTTTTTTTCTCTGTGCAGACGAGGTGGGCGGAGACTCGTGTTTGATCCTGCTGTTGTTGTGCCTGGTAACCGTGGTGATCAGTCTGGGCGGGACGGCTCTGTACTGCACCCTAGCGGACACATACAGTAGCATCTGCATTGATTTCTCTCACAACGTAGACTTTTACGTTGTGCACGTACAACGCTTCCTGGATAGGCTCAGACACTGGATGCCCATGTGATCATAGTCAGGACATACAGTCATTTACTGCTGCAGTCAGGACATACAGGCAGGACATACAGTCATTTACTACTGCAGTCAGGACATACAGTCATTTACTGCTGCAGTCAGGACATACAGTCATTTACTGCTGCAGTCAGGACATACAGTCATTTACTACTGCAGTCAGGACATACAGTCATTTACTGCTGCAGTCAGGACATACAGTCATTTACTGCTGCAGTCAGGACATACAGTCATTTACTGCTGCAGTCAGGACATAGTCATTTACTGCTGCAGTCAGGACATACAGTCATTTACTGCTGCAGTCAGGACATACAGTCAGGACATACAATCAGGACTTAGTCTACTGCTGCAGTCAGGACATACAGTCACTTACTGCTGCAGTCAGGACATACAGTCAGGACATACAGTCAATTACCTACTGCTGCAGACGATATAGACTCAGTAGCCCACTGTAGCAGTCTATGGACTAAACATACAGAAGAACCTACCTACTGTAGCAGTCTATGAACTAAACATACAGAAGAACCTCCCTACTGTAGCAGTCTATGGACTAAACATACAGAAGAATCTGCCTACTGTAGCAGTCTATGGACTAAACATACAGAAGAACCTACCTACTGTAGCAATCTATGGACTAAACATACAGAAGAACCTGCCTACTGTAGCAGTCTATGAACTAAACATACAGAAGAACCTCCCTACTGTAGCAGTCTATGGACTAAACATACAGAAGAACCTGCCTACTGTAGCAGTCTATGGACTAAACATACAGAAGAACCTACCTACTGTAGCAGTCTATGGACTAAACATACAGAAGAACCTACCTACTGTAGCAGTCTATGGACTAAACATACAGAAGAACCTGCCTACTGTAGCAGTCTATGGACTAAACATACAGAAGAACCTGCCTACTGTAGCAGTCTATGGACTAAACATACAGAAGAACCTACCTACTGTAGCAGTCAAGGTCATAAGGTCATTGATGTTCTGTGGAAGGGCCTGAAATAAAGACTGAACGGGCTTATGATCATTGACCCAACAGGAGACAAAGTTACAGACGTTTTTACCGACTGACATTTCAGATGCAGTCAAAACTGTTTCCAGAACACTGGCTCCCATCTTGTTTTTAACCTCTTGTTTTAACTTGTGGACGCTGCACAAAAGAGCTCCCAAAACCACAGAGGAACAAAGCATAGCATTGTAGGGTACAGGTAACTGCCAAAATAAAGGAAACACCAACATAAAGTATCTTAATAGGGAGTTGGGTCACCACGAGCCGCCAGAACAGCTTCAAAGCACCTTGGCATAGATTCTACAAGTGTCGGGAACTCTGTTGTAGAGATGTGACACCCTTCTTCCACAAGACATTGTTTGTTGTTTTGTTGATGGTGGTGGAAAACACTCCAGAATCTCCCTTAATCCCATAAGTGTTCAATTTGATTGAGATTCTGGAGACTGATACTCAGACAGACAGACAGACAGACAGACAGCATGATGGGATGTTAATTGCTTAATTAACTCAGGAACCACACTTGTGTTGAAGCACCTGCTGTCAATATACTTTGTATCCCACACACACACACACACACACACACACACACACACACACACACACACACACACACACACACACACACACACACACACACACACACACTTTAAACTCCCTATGCTCCTTTTAGACTGTTTTTTCAAAGTCACTTAGATCCTAAAATAGGGGGCAACAGCATTTTTATACATGACCCTAAGCATGATGGGAAGTTAATTGCTTAATTAACTCAGGAACCACACCTGTGTGGAAGCACCTGCTGTCAATATCCTTTGTATCCCTCATTTACTCAAGTGTTTCCTTTATCTTGGTAGTTACCTGTATATTCCAGTTCTAATTTTTTTATGAGAAAATATGTTAATCTGAATTTGTAAAGATGTTTATCTGAAAAACAGATACAATTCGATAAACAGTAAATCTGTTTGCGGGGAATAATAATAAAGGTATACTCTTTAAAAAAAAGTATGTATGTCTATGTAGGTATGTGTATGTATACATGTGTATATGTATGCATACGTGAATGGATATATATATTTGCCCCAAAAAATATGGGGGGTTGGAAATGATGCAGACAATTACATTGGAAGCAACATTCTTTCCGCAATATTAAGCTGATCCACCCCCCAAATAAAAAAAATAAAAAATAAATAAATCTGTTTATCTGGATTTGAGAGCCTCATAGTAAAACTTGGGGTACAGTATGCTATTAAAAAACAAAGAGTTGTTGGGAATTGAAAGGACACTTCCTCCTCGACTTGTTGCCTCGAGTCCTTGACTCCTTGACTTGTCAAATATAGCCTACATGTTGTACATTTTGCAGATGTTTTTGTACGTGGAGACTTGGGTTTGGAATTACTCTTACATTCCTCTGAAGGAACTCATGGTTGTTGACCACTGCAAATGAAAGTCCATATTTGTGAAGAACTTCTCTCTGGAATTGGCACATTGTGAAGTAATTTGCTGATAACCGATTAACGATATCAATACAAATATGCATGATAGGTACTGTATGTATGGCTCTTGGTATGACAAAATGAACTAAGGTCAATGTTCATACAGCAATGCATTTTAATGTAGTCATGACATTCAGTACTGTACTTACTCAACATCTCAGGCACTTTTGTCTAGTTGTGCTGCTCATGTATCCGTACAGCCCTTAATGTCCTTTATTTGTATTTTATTCTATGAGTATATTTTAATGTATTCAATACAAATCCATTCCCTTGCTTTCATGAATAGACGTTGTTTACGTATATCTACTGTACGTCAAGGATCTCCAAATCAGAGATCTAGTGGGTGTGCAGGCTTTCA
Organism: Salvelinus fontinalis; assembly: GCF_029448725.1. Lineage (NCBI taxonomy): Eukaryota > Metazoa > Chordata > Actinopteri > Salmoniformes > Salmonidae > Salvelinus > Salvelinus fontinalis. The sequence continues at coordinate 28,239,462 of NC_074691.1, read as the reverse complement.
TTCCAGCCCAGCAGTAACACCTGATTCTGCTAACTGTGGTCCAATCTGAAGACTATATTGCAGGGCTGGATCAAAATCATGCACACACAGTATCTCTCCAGGACCAGAGTTGGAGAACCCTGGTCTAGACCCAGTATCTCTCCAGGACCAGAGTTGGAGAACCCTGATCTAGACCCAGTATCTCTCCAGGACCAGAGTTGGAGAACCCTGATCTAGACCCAGTATCTCTCCAGGACCAGAGATGGAGAACCCTGGTCTAGACCCAGTATCTCTCCAGGACCAGAGTTGGAGAACCCTGATCTAGACCCAGTATCTCTCCAGGACCAGAGTTGGAGAACCCTGATCTAGACCCAGTATCTCTCCAGGACCAGAGATGGAGAACCCTGATCTAGACCCAGTATCTCTCCAGGACCAGAGTTGGGGAACCCTGATCTAGAACCAGTATTTCTCCAGGACCAGAGTTGGAGAACCCTGATCTAGACCCAGTATCTCTCCAGGACCAGAGTTGGAGAACCCTGATCTAGACCCAGTATCTCTCCAGGACCAGAGATGGAGAACCCTGATCTAGACCCAGTATCTCTCCAGGACCAGAGATGGAGAACCCTGATCTAGACCCAGTATCTCTCCAGGACCAGAGTTGGAGGACCCTGATCTAGACCCAGTATCTCTCCAGGACCAGAGATGGAGAACCCTGATCTAGACCCAGTATCTCTCCAGGACCAGAGATGGAGAACCCTGATCTAGACCCAGTATCCCTCCAGGACCAGAATTGGAGAACCCTTATCTAGACCCAGTATCTCTCCAGGACCAGAGTTGGAGAACCCTGATCTAGACCCAGTATCTCTCCAGGACCAGAGATGGAGAACCCTGGTCTAGACCCAGTATCTCTCCAGGACCAGAGATGGAGAACCCTGATCTAGACCCAGTATCTCTCCAGGACCAGAGATGGAGAACCCTGATCTAGACCCAGTATCTCTCCAGGACCAGAGTTGGAGAACCCTGATCTAGACCCAGTATCTCTCCAGGACCAGAGATGGAGAACCCTGATCTAGACCCAGTATCTCTCCAGGACCAGAGATGGAGAACCCTGATCTAGACCCAGTATCTCTCCAGGACCAGAGTTGGAGAACCCTGATCTAGACCCAGTATCTCTCCAGGACCAGAGTTGGAGAACCCTGATCTAGACCCAGTATCTCTCCAGGACCAGAGATGGAGAACCCTGATCTAGACCCAGTATCTCTCCAGGACCAGAGATGGAGAACCCTGATCTAGACCCAGTATCTCTCCAGGACCAGAGTTGGAGAACCCTTATCTAGACCCAGTATCTCTCCAGGACCAGAGATGGAGAACCCTGGTCTAGACCCAGTATCTCTTCAGGACCAGAGATGGAGAACCCTGATCTAGACCCAGTATCTCTCCAGGACCAGAGATGGAGAACCCTGATCTAGACCCAGTATCTCTCCAGGACCAGAGATGGAGAACCCTGATCTAGACCCAGTATCTCTCCAGGACACACAGTGCTTCGTTGACTGACAGTTGTGTTCTCCTGCTGGTTCAGACAGCACAGAGAGCACACACAAATCTGTGTTTGATGGATTGTGTTTGATGGAAGTCCCAGTTTCCCATGGAATGTCCCAGACTTCTGTTCTATCTATTGCCTCTGACATTGTTGTTTTTGGTCAATGTCTTATTTTCTCTTTCCATGCTCTCTAAATGGCTGTGGTTGAGTAATGTCAATGAATCTTGCCTCTAATTTGCACTGTATGTTGTTTACTATTGTGTTGCATCATGCAATCCATGTTTATATGTTGCAGTATTTTTGTTGACTTGTTTTCTCAATGGAATATAAATGATATCAAGAAAACTTGGTATGTTGATGTTATTTTACAGTTCACACTGGCATGAGTTGTGCAACGTTGTGGCCTACACACAGTGCCTCCACTCAAGATGTAATATCACCACCTGGCCACAAGATGTCTCAGTAAACCATGAAACCCAACCAGCCACTATGAATCTAGAAAAATATCAATATAGTATTAATTATCCTGCATACTATTAAGCTTTGGACTACAGCTCAGACTCAAACAAGATTGCTGCGTAGCTTATATGTTTTCAGACAAAGTTTGAGTTATTTCAGATTATGCCTACCCATGTGGTGTAGTATTTCCTTCTGGTTATATTCCGCCTACCATTGTAGTAATACCGAATGCATTGGTTGATATTATAGTAGTTGCATTGGTTGACATCACAACACAAGTCAATACTAGGGGTGTTTTACAGTAGTCTGCCCTCCCCCAGATTCATTTACGCATTGCACTGAGTAAATAGGCATTAGTGCACAATGTTGACTGTAACCTCTGCCAGGCCTGACAACATCATATTCAGAGCCTCTGGTTTTAACAGAAAGTTTGTGGTGGAAGAGGCTCAGAGCGCTGAAGGTCCCAGGGGGTCTCTGAAATGGGCCTTGGCTGGACAGAGCAGACAGTGGCTGGAGGGAGGTCTGAACCAAGCCTCCAAGAGTGACGCTCCATACGTGTTTGCACTGACCTAAGAGATGGTGGGTGCATACTGCAGTTTAATCCCAGTTGGTGTTATAACTGTATGTGATTTATAAAAATGACCAAGTCTGAATAAATGAATGCATGTGTAACGGCTCTCGTTGGTGGTAGGAAGAGTAGACCAAAGCACAGCGTGGAAAGTGTTCATGATTTTAATTTTAAAAAACGCTTAAACAAAATAACGAAAACGAAAATGCACAGTTCTGTCAGGCAACAGTAACTAAACAGAAAACAAGATCCCACAACCTAATGGTGGGAAAAAGGGTTGCCTAAGTATGATCCCTAATCAGAGACAACGATAGACAGCTGCCTCTGATTGGGAACCACACTCGGCCAAAAACAAAGAAACAGAAAACATCAAATTTCCCACCCGAGTCACACCCTGACCTAACCAAACATAGAGAATAATAAGGATCTCTAAGGTCAGGGCGTGACAGCATGGATGAATTAATAAATAATCCACTTACTCTATGAATTAATCCCGCTGCCTTGTGGGATCAGTAACAGTGCAAACTGGTCTTACAACGCAAATGTTTCCAAACTGTATGATCAGTCTAAATGCTTACTTTATTAAGCTACTATGATTCACTGTAAATGTGGGTGTTTTAACCAGAGAATGCATTCAGGATAACTTTGATCTCAGTTTCCAGGTAAGCCAGAGCTATTAAAGGACTGAAGTTGAAATAATCACAGCTGGTGTTTCCGAAGCAGACTTATGGGCCATCATGTGCCAACAAAGACTGGTTGTTCTCAACTGTGTGGGGCCAGTTATAATGAGTGTTGTTGTTGTTGAGACCTGGGAGGAAGGAGGCGTCTGGTTGGCCTCTCACAGCTGTGGGCCTGAGTTGTCATTCGTCCAGACTCCCAAGGTACTCCTGTCCCCAATGATAATTGGAAAACTGTCGCTGCGCATTAAGCTTGTTAGGAATATGCTGACTGTGTAGCTGTGTCCTGGGTACTGCAGTACATTACAGTAGACTCTGCTCTATCAGTATGTATGGACCATAATAATATGTTGGCAAAAGCAAACATATGGGAATTATATAAGGAGATGATGGTATACTTTTGACTTTTGATAAGGTGATGACGTGTTGATGATTAACGCACACACACATGTACACGTAGCGCAAGAATGAAAGCAGGTGATACTCGTGACTGGCGACTTGCAGGCACCTAGGCCCAGCGTGATGACTCAATCACAATTTATGACATTGTTTGGATGTCTGAGCATCACGTCGGGGTTATCACTTACTGTAGTGGGGTATTATTGGATATATATTATATTATAAATATCTCATATGTGACCCGGAATAAGACTATGCAATTAGCCTATTAAAATGTTTATCTGACTCCATAAAGATGATTTAGCATTATGCAAGAGACCATAGTTGAGTTACACTAATAGGCTATCATGAAATGTCGGGGAATGGAATTCTGAATACAAGTGTATTTCATTACTTTGTAAAATGAATGATTACATTCACAAGGCAGAAAGCTTAAGCTACAAAGCATTAATAAAGGTATTATTCTAAGCATGATCAGAGAGGGAGAGAGAGTGCGATGGTCCATAGCTTATGGGAGAGAGAGAGTGCCATGGCCCATAGCTTATGGGAGAGAGAGTGTGTAGGTATCTCACCAGCACAGATCAGGAACAAAAAAGAGAAAGAGACAATGAACCTAAGACCCTTTTATAACATCTGAGTTGTTTGCATTCAAAATCTGAGTAGTTACTAGCATTACTGTAAAATTAACCTTGAATCAGATATCAGACCTACAGACCTGTAAAGCCAACAGAACCTTTGCTACCCAGAGGTGTGACAATGGGGGTTTGTGAAATCAACACAGAGAAGGCTAAATTCCTGAACACAACACAGAAGAATCTGAGCATACAATTGATGAGAGTCACTTCGGGGGCTGGGCCACACACACGCCGATACCCCTATTAACACCAAATCTTATTGAGTCCCCTTTTCTTGTCTCCCCAGTACAGTTTATGGTGAGTCAGTGGTCAGGGCCAGTATAGACTTCAGTGGAGAAGCTCAGGTAGAGTATCGTTAAACAACACCATCATTTCAGCTGTTCGTTTTTATGGTTCTATTAGCTGCCTTTACTAGCCCTCAGAACCTGGTTCTTTTCTAGGTTTCTTCCTTGGTTCCTGCCTTTCTAGGGAGTTTTTCCTAGCCACCGTGCTTCTACACCTGCATTGCTTGCTGTTTGGGGTTATAGGCTCGTCAGAGCTGCTAGGAGTACTGGGTGGATGGAGTCAAGCGCAGAGAGCAGGTTTCAAGAAAGTGGATTTATTTTCCAATACACAGGGAAAACGATCATGCCCTAAAACACACTGGGGCGCATGAAAAGAGAGTCCCAAAAACACCGGACTAAACTGTTCCGAGAAAATAACAAAATCCACATCACAATCCAACACCAAATAACAGAATACAAGCCCGCACAACAGCCAGCGGGCTACCTGCCCTTAAATAGCCTACCCACCAAACTAAACTCAAAACAGGTGCACCCAATCAGCCCAAACTAACAGAAACAAAAAGAAAAGAATCGATGGCAGCTAGTAGGCCGGTGACGACCACCGAGCGCCGCCCGAACAGGAAGAGGCACCATCCTCAGCGGGATTCGTGACAAGGCTGGGTTTCTGTATAAGCACTTTGTGACATCAGCTGATGTAAAAAGGGCTTTATTCATTTGTTAGTTTGATTGATAGCCTCTAACACCAACCTAGTTTTATTACTGTCTACGAAAGGTATCACACTTCACACAGACAAGGACAGTATGAGCTTTATGCAACATAGTCTGGTTAAAAGTAGTGTACTACATAGGAAAGATGGTGCTATTTAGGATGCATTCCATATCTCTCTACCAGATCGATTGGCATAGTGTTTGTATGGTAGTGTTGTGTTACGGTCCATAGTTCCTGGAGAGAATGCAGCTGGACCAGCTCAGCAGAGCGCTGTGATTGGCAGCTGTGGATTTGACTCCATCCCAGCTGACATGAGCATCCTGTACACCAGGGACCAGTTTAAAGGTAGAGAGCTGCCCTGTTAGTTGTGTTCGTGAATGTTTTTGTTTATTGAGAACAACACAGTTGTTTGTGTCTGCGTGTTTGTACCGGCAGACATCAATTACAGCACCATTTTGGCAAAGAAGATGTTTTTGTTTTTAGCTGCATTTCAAACAGTCACTATGAACTCACTGCATCAGTACTCTTGTTGGTTTCCAGAGGTTTCTATCTGTGTACTAGTTCAGTCTTTCCTTCAGCAAAGGACACATAATAATCCCGTGTCATATCTGTTAATAGGAACACTAACAGCTGTGCGGTAAACAGCTCTCACTTCCTATTTCCTACATATGCCTTATGGGAAATGTAGTCTTATGTTAAAGTATTTAAAGTTCACTTAAAAATCAAAGCTTGTAAGCTGTTTTAGATCTCATGTTGAGATGAGTCCAAGGTCCACATCATATTTTGTAGATCCAGCTATTTGCCTGAAGGAAAGCGAACTATAGGCACCGACTATTTCATCATTTTGTTCGACACACCAAATGGCATGGGATGTGGTCTCATAAACCACTTTTGGGGTCTGAAGATATCAGCCAAACTTTCATTTAGGGGTGGACTATCCCTTAAAATATGTTTGTTGCCATGGGGAATTCTGACAGACTGAATTTTTGAAATGAAGTATCTCTTTAACAGTTTGTTGTGATGGTGACCTATCTAAAGAGATGTTCCTTCCTTCCCTGTAGGGAGGCTATGACATGGAAGTCAGCCATCTACGGCTTTGCAGACAGCGGCTCCCTGAGAAAGCTGAGGAAGAAATTTGGCCACCAACCTCTCCCCATCGTAGGAACCAAAGTCAAGAAGAGGTATTGGCAAGTCTCTGATGTACAGACTGTCTGTGTTTACTGCATTCCCATTCAAAGTAATGGCATTTTGTTGGTATGGGACAGTCGGTTCTTGGCAATGCTGAAGTGGATTTAGAGGACAAGTCTATAGATGAATAGATGAAATTAGATGAAATTAGATGAAATTAGTTAATGGCATCTGTCTGTGTGGAATTCTGTGGGTGATGGTGCAAATCGAGAGTGTATTTGGAAGTACAATGACTGTGTGTGTGTGTGTGTGTGTGTGTGTGTGTGTGTGTGTGTGTGTGTGTGTGTGTGTGTGTGTGTGTGTGTGTGTGTGTGTGTGTGTGTGTGTGTGTGTGTGTGCGCGTATGCCTGTGAATGTGCGTGTGTATGTGTGTGTGTGTGTATCCCTCAGGGCTAGCCTGTTCTTCAGTAAGCAGATTGTCCAGCTGCCATATCCTTCATTGCCTCAGACCCATGGCTGGTCAGGAGATCCCAGCGCTTCCTGTATGAGGAGGAGTCAACGTTAAGATGTAACACAACAACAAACCTTGGCCCTCTGGACCTGACCGTGTCTGCCTGCATTCAATTACTCAATAGTGCTACATTGTTGTCTTGCTGATGAGTAGCTGTTTTGACCAGTTTTACCAAGGCAGAAATGGACTGGTAACCTGGCTACCCCTTCTTTAGCCAGTATTTTATCCATCATGGCTACCCAACCTATTCAATACCAAGCCCACTGTTGAAGCCCATCTACTGCTGCATACTGTACCCACTTAGGTAGGTGGTTCTCTGTAGCTCAGTTGGTCGAGTATGGTGCTTGCAGCGCCAGGTTAGTGTGTTTGATTCCCGGGACCACCAGTATCTAAAATGTATGCACGCAGGACTGTAATTCATGAGATAAAATTGTCCGCTTAATGGCATGTCTTATTATATTATAGGTAGAACTCCTGTCATGTCCATAGTCTACCTCGGTATCTTCATCTCTCTCCCCTTCCCTGCTTTCACTACAGCTAATTAGGTCAAGCAACAGTGACCGTCCACATATTTTTTAAATTACTAGCTTCTGATGAAACTACTGTTTCTGGTGAAGCCTCATTTATTCACAAACATCCAATATGGAGAGAAAAAAGATTGTTAACTACCCGTGTCTTTCTTCATGTGGAGAGAGCTAGATGATAATGAGTCATACAGCAGTCTCAAGTGATTCATCATATTTCTCTCCTCATTATGTCTGTGGGGTGTCTCACCACTGGTTCTGGACAACAATGCTGCACTAGGGAATATAATGCCTGTGATGTGTCCTAACTCTACTGTACCTTTCACCTGGCATCAGTAGCTTACAGGAACATACAGGTGTTAAATGTTATTCATATATGTTCTCCCTCCCTCCCTCCCTCCCTCCCTCCCTCCCTCCCTCCCTCCCTCCCTCCCTCCCTCCCTCCCTGCCTGCTGTTTTGGTTCCTTGGGAAGTTCGGCCCGGGAAAGAAGCTCCTATACTCTACATACTGCACTACTTCTGACCAGGGCCTAACACCCTATTCATTACAGTACATAGTGCATTACTTCTGACCAGGGCCTAACACCCTATTCATTACAGTACATACTGCACTACTTCTGACCAGGGCCTAACACCCTATTCATTACAGTACATAGTGCACTACTTCTGACCAGGGCCTAACACCCTATTCATTACAGTACATAGTGCATTACTTCTGACCAGGGCCTAACACCCTATTCATTACAGTACATAGTGCATTACTTCTGACCAGGGCCTAACACCCTATTCATTACAGTACATAGTGCACTACTTCTGACCAGGGCCTAACACCCTATTCATTACAGTACATAGTGCACTACTTCTGACCAGGGCCTAACACCCTATTCATTACAGTACATAGTGCACTACTTCTGACCAGGGCCTAACACCCTATTCATTACAGTACATAGTGCACTACTTCTGACCAGGGCCTAACACCCTATTCATTACAGTACATAGTGCACTACTTCTGACCAGGGCCTAACACCGTATTCATTACAGTACATAGTGCACTACTTCTGACCAGGGCCTAACACCGTATTCATTACAGTACATAGTGCACTACTTCTGACCAGGGCCTAACACCCTATTCATTACAGTACATAGTGCACAACTTCTGACCAGGGCCTAACACCCTATTCATTACAGTACATAGTGCACTACTTCTGAGTCCATATTGGCACATACAGTGCATTTTTCCACATTAGAAGTGTGTGGTAATTAGCTTAATCAGGTAGCTTGGTTACCAATCTTGCAAAAGAAAGGGACAGTCACAGTTGGTTGGCCATATTAAGGGCAGTGAAAGAAGGGCAGAGTAGAGAGACGAGACAAATGAATAGCCTCCTCTTCATTGAACTGTGAGCCCCTCGCTGAGCCGACCTCTATAGCTGTCAGATCTGTGTGAATATAGCACACAGTTACTGTACTGGAAAACGATAACAAGAAGAAATGATCTGTATTGGACATTAAGGTAATGAGCTAAATTTTCCAGTTAATTGGTTGATTTTTCTGCTCCTCAGTTTCCAGAGTTCTCATTTGGCGTGTTCACCAAGGCTGGACCCAGCAGGAAGCAGGCGCTGTAGTCCACTCAGGCCCGATGAGACATTTATATGAATGGTCCAGTCAGCCATGTGTCTAGTGAGAAGAACCGCCATAAATGTTTTATGCTTATTCAAATTTTGGATGCAGCTATTGTAGACTGTTGATTAGATAACTATAAACATATTTTATTCATATTATTATTTAAAATAAGGCAGTGTATTAATTTGATCAGTTTATGGAAGTGGAGGCTAGCAGTCACAACTTTGAGTGCTCCCTATCACTCCTCCAGCAGATGGAGGGAAGATCTTTCAGTCTGATTTTCAGTTCTGATTTTCAGATTTTCAATGATTTTCAGGTATGGTTATGCTGAGGCTCTGCACCCCTCAGGGAAGACCCAACGCTCGGATCTGTACCCAGAAACATGGAGCAGGTTGGCTCAGTCTCTGGGTGATGTGTTGGTTTGGTTTGCTAGTAATGCAGGTCAGGGTTGTGTCTGTTCATGGTCTGTCCACACAGTTTTCTGCTTATTATTATCTACATCTTGATTATCATTGGTACACATAATTTGTGTTGATTTACTATGTTGACTTTGATTGGTCCACAGAGCCTGGCCATGTAGCCACGCCTGTCGCTATGGTACAGGCAGCTATCACAATTCTGAATGAACCACAATTCCTTCTATCAAGTATGTCTCTCTCATGACATTGTAAAGGTAGATACACGCTAATGTAAACAGATGCAGGACCGAGAAGTAAACCTTGTGCTGTGGTTAACAGAGGAGGAGTGTACATGCAGTCCAGGAGCAGCGTTTTCCAGGACCACTCTCATCAACCGCCTCAGCAGACATGGCCTCGTCTTCTCAGTGAAGAGATTTTAAAGAGAAATGGCACCCTATTTGCTATAGAGTAGTGCACTATGTAGGGAATCGGGTGCCGTTTGTGACATAGCCAGGGTCTGAGATTAAGACTCCTGTTTCCAATCCCAAATGGACTCCCACAACTAGGACTTATGACTTTTGTTTGGCTGCTAAATTCTGGTGCATTTCCTGCTTCTGGTGGGGGGGGGGGGGGCATTTCTTGTAGATCTGAGAGGTTTGATTTGGACTGTTTATTTTGTTTTGCAATATTGAAATTGGTGATAGCTCCACTTAGCCCTGTGATGGGCTAAGTGTGTTCACCATATTGCTTATACACCCATCCAGTCCATCTAGATCCACAGTTCCATTGGGTAGAGCTGAGTGGGTGCTGAGCAATACTCTAACCCCCATCACCCCTAGTCCCAACAGCTGTCCGTGTATCAAGAGCTTTACACAGTGACTGCTGTGGTCTATGTTAGAGGAAATACTGAACGTCAATATTAGGCCAAATGGACGAACCTCATCCATTTAAAGTAGTATCTGGTTCCCCTCAAGGCTGTAAGATTGATGGAATGCAATTTTTTATCAGGCTAAAGGGGACTGGCATCCAGACAGGTGGCCAAATTGTTACCATTCTAGAATGACGTCCGTATTTCTCTCTCATGTCCCATTTGAACTGTCTTTTTATGGCTTTTGATCTGAATGTTGTAGAGCCACCGTGTCAGTCAATTCATCAGTGGGTTTCAAATGAATTGTCTGCAATGCAAGTGACTTTTATGAGTACTGTTGCTGTGTAAGTGAGTGTCCTTGACCCATATTACAGGTCTATACTTCACAATGGGATTTAGTGAAGTAGAGGAGTCTATGGGCTGTTGTGTGGTCTTATAACCAAGAGTGGACTGTAGACGATAGGTCTTCATTCTGTGTGTGTTAAATCACATTTGAATACACATATTTGGCCCACTGTGTGTGTGTGTGTGTGTGTGTGTGTGTGTGTGTGTGTGTGTGTGTGTGTGTGTGTGTGTGTGTGTGTGTGTGTGTGTGTGTGTGTGTGTGTGTGTGTGTGTGTGTGTGTGTGTGTGTGTGTGTGTGTGTGTGTGTGTGTGTGTGTGTGTGAAGCCAGTGATTAATAAACGTGGTGATATTTGATTTTTGTTTTATAGAAAAAGAACAAGCAAGCAGTACACAATGCTCGGTACACGTATAAACGCACACATATGGTAACCTGAAAATGTGACAACAAAATCCACCTCAGACTGGTCAACCTAAACCATGATTACAACTGCAGTCTAACAACGCCCATCACCACATGCAGAACCCAACCTCCCCCACTAGGTGGTGGTGTTTCTCTTACTTCACATTCCCTTCCCATGTCCCAAATATTTACACGCCACCAACTAGCTAAGCTGACAGTAGAGGTCATTCAGAGGCACGTAATTAAAAGGTCATGTATACACTTTTAGACACAATGAATGGAGGAGGACGGGGGGGAGGGGGGAGGCACGAGGGGCGGCAGGGGTTATCGTGGGTAGCAGATGTGGTTATGTGAATAGGGAGGAGGACCAAGGTTGGAGGGACCTGGAAGGCATCGTCTGTCTGTAGACTGTGACTCAGCCACCCTTCCCTCTTCAGCTCTGTCTTTCCCCTCCCCCACAACAACAGCTCTGTTAGGAGAGCATCACAGACAGAGAGAGAGAGAGAGACAGCGAGAGACAGAGAGAGACAGAGAGAGACAGGGAGAGGGAAGGAGAGCGAAGGAGAGCAAAGGAGAGGGAGAGAGGTGTCCTAGTTGTAGCTATGCAGAGGGAAATAGACAGGCTCTTTCATTGATAAACTGCGGGAGGGTAATTTCTATGTTAAGTAGCAGTTAAGTACAGGGTGTATAGCATAGCTAAGAGGGTAGCTAAGAGCCTTGCAAGGTGCACTTCTTCCCTGTCTGCATGTGACTGAGACAGGGAGGAAGGGAGAGAGAGAGGAGAATGCAGTGGTTTCCCTATGCGTATAGTCTACAGGAGCCCCACCCCTCTCCCACCCTCCCTCTTCTCCCGGCCTTTCTCTCCTCTGCATCCCACCATTGTGGATGTGTTGTTATTCATGCCACCTCCCCCACATTAGCCAGCTCATAGCCTCTTCCCTCTTCTATTCCTCTCCTCTCTTTTCCACAAATTATCCCTCATCTCTCCCCTCTTTCCTCTCCTCTCCTCACTCGCTTCCTCTCTCCCTCTTCTCTCTCCTCACTCCCTCTTTCCTCACTCCCTTCATCTCTCCTTTCCTCTCCTCACCCCCCTCCTGGCCACTCCTCACTCCCTTCATCTCTCCCTCTTCCCTCCTCTCGTCTCTCACTCTTCTCCCCGTCTTGTCTCCTCATTACCTCTCATTTGCTCTCTCCTACTCTCTCTCTCCATCTCCTCTCTTATCCTCTCTTCTCCTGCCTTCTTCTGACTGATCCCTTCATCAGTCCCTCACACAGCACACAGACTCCACCCTAGCAGTCAGACGCAGGATGCTTAGAATGGGCTACAGAGCAAAACCCCTATCAGCCCCACAGATCCCGATTTCACTCAATTTGACTCTTTCTCTGACACGCACTCTCTCTTTCCCTCCCTCTCTCAATATATACCTCTCTTGCTGTCTCTATGATCCTATCTTTCCTCTGTCTCTTTCTTTCATCCTCTTGCTGTCTCTCCCTCTCTTACATTCCCTCAATGTGTGTATCTCTCTCTCTGTCCTCTCCCTGTCCTCTCTCTCTATCCCTGTCCTGTTTCCTCTCTATTTCTCTCTTTCTCTGTCCTCTCTCTTTTTCTCTGTCCTCTCTATTTCTTTTTCCCTGTCATCCCTATATTTTTCTCTCGCCCCTTTAGAGGACTGTTGTTTCTCTCTGTAGGAGAATGTCTCGTGTTCCAATAGCAGCAGCACAGCCCAGTCCTTACATAACCCTCCCTCCCTCCCTCCCTCCCTCCCTCCCACTCTGTCCGGCTGTAAGAACTGCTCTGTTAGATTACATTACATTGTGAGCAGTTCTACTTCTACAAGGGCTGCTCAGATGTGATGGTCGCTGTAGCCTGCTTGCAAGGACAGCCTGAATACATTTAGGGGGACAGATATAGCCTCTGTAAATGAGAATGAGTGCTAGCAGGCCAGGCAGGCAGGGAGAGGGAGAGGAATGAAAATGAAGAGAATAGAGGGATGAGGGTATAGAAGATGAGGGAGTGAACGTGTCAGATGTTGAGAGATCCAGAGTGGGTCCTGAGTGGGTGAAGAATTAATAATCAGATAGGTAGACAGCCAGGGATGGGGAACATGAGATGACAGATTCCGTGGGAGACAGTGTGTGGGGGATGCCAAACACTGAAGGAGATATGATTCTAGGGAAGAGGCTAATTCTCAGTACTGTTTGGGACAAGACACATCTCTATCATAAAACACCAAATTATTTAATTCCTAGCTAGTAGCCATCAGCACCAGCACAAACTGGGTGGTGTATCCATCAGACAGACAGAGACAGAGACAGAGACAGAGACAGCGACAGCCACAGAGACAGAGACAGAGACAGAGACAGAGACAGAGACAGCGACAGAGAGACAGAGACAGAGAGACAGAGACAGAGACAGAGAGACAGAGACAGAGACAGAGACAGAGAGACAGGGACAGAGACAGAGACAGGGACAGGGACAGAGACAGAGACAGGGACAGGGACAGAGACAGAGACAGCGACAGAGACAGAGACAGGGACAGGGACAGAGACAGAGACAGAGACAGAGACAGAGACAGAGACAGAGACAGAGACAGAGACAGCGACAGCGACAGCGACAGAGACAGAGACAGAGACAGAGACAGAGACAGAGACAGAGACAGCGACAGCGACAGAGACAGAGACAGAGACAGAGACAGAGACAGGGACAGGGACAGGGACAGAGACAGAGACAGAGACAGAGACAGAGACAGAGACAGAGACAGAGACAGAGACAGAGACAGAGAGATACCATGTCATGCGTCTTCTCAGTCAGGTTGAGACTGGTCTACTACTATTGCTTTAATGTATTGTTATTCTCATTAATATTGTTGTTGTAGTTGCTGTTAATGGTGATCACGTTTCAACTACTACTATTATTGCTGTTGGTCCCACCAATGAAAATGTATTTTTTATATCTATACTTTGTCAATAAAGTCAATTGAATTGAGAGAGAGAGAGAAAGGGGGGGAGAAAAGGGGAGAGAAAGGGGGGAGCAGGATGTCTATAATTAGCTCACACCCTGGATGTAGACTACACACAGTGTGCAGTACCAGACAGGAGCTGCTGAAAGGAAGAAGTCAGCAATGTTCCACTGCAGGGAGAGCACTTGTCATTCATCACACACACATACGCACACACCAATTTAATCCATCCATTTTACAACCTCGCAACCCCATTACTCACAGTCACTCATATGTTATACTTCAGTCATACACTTGTCACTCATATGTTATACTTCAGCCATACACCTGTCACTCATATGTTATACTTCAGCCATACACCTGTCACTCATATGTTATACTTCAGCCATACACCTGTCACTCATATGTTATACTTCAGCCATACAATTCTCTGTATCTTCTCTGAAAACCACATACTCAGACAGCAACATTACCCTATCATTTACTGTGTTTAAGCGATCACGACCCACAGTCACGATGCAGGGAGCATCCGAGCTGTAAATGGCACTGGCTGCATCCCAAATTGCACCCTAGTCCCTATTTAGTGCACTAGTTTTGACCAGGGCCCATATGGTAGTGCATTATATAATGTATAAGGTGCCATTTGGAACGCAGAGGGGACTGGAGGAGGGCTTGTTTACTGGTGGGTAGCACTTTACTTTATGCTATTTATTTATTTATTTAAGAAATTATGTGATCAAATGGTCAAATGGTAATTACACATTTATTGCACAGGTACCACAACCATTTGCATAGAATGCAGCGGGGGCCGGTGCCATTTAAGATAAGGGAGGAAGATTAAAAAATGTATGAGCATGGCCTTATTTCTATTACAGCATATTGGATAATAATAAATAATTTGCCTGTTTTGCATGTTATTTTGGCATTAATACGTGCCACATATCAGTATGCAAACAATGTTTTAAAAAAATCAACAATGAGTGGTTTGGAAGGAATCAGTGGCTAACTACAAAACGTTGCAAAGCAATCACAAGCATTTCGCTACACTCGCAATAACATCTGCTAACCATGTGTATGTGACCAATAAAATTTAATTTCACTATTTTGCTTCCCCTGATGTTAGGTGGAGAGGGTGTGTGGTCCAAGTCTGGTTTTAAGGGTCTATTTTCTAACCTTAAAAGGATAAACATTCACGTGCAACACCATGGGCCAGAAAAGGTTGAATACATTGGCCATGCTGTCAATCCAGCATGAATTCTGCCACGTTCAAAACAACTGGAAACTCAGAACTGGGAAATCTCAGACTTCAGTGAGTTCAAGACACCTGGGAACTAAGAAACAAACGAGCTCCGACTGGGAAAACACGTTTTGAACAGTCATTCAAGTTGGGAACTCTGGCCTCTTTCTAGAGCTCCGACCTGAAGATCACTGACAAAAATTTGATGACACAGTTGCCCACAAGAAGGACCGCTGTGCCACCTTCCTGTTCAAGTGACCACAGCACAATGGTGAGTCCAAACATGTCTTGTATGCTGCTGCATAAATTATGTAATATGCCAGGGAGATATGTATACTGTAGCTAAAAGTAATACTAAGTGTTTGTTGTGTAGTAAGCTGTTAGTAGCCCATGTGCCTCACCCTAATAATTAGGCCCCTTTCCCCCTCACAAGTTAGCCTACTGTTCTGACTTGGTGGTGCACATGTAGCCTATAGCCTGTTTTAGAGAAATGTCATCATTGAATATTGTAAGAGCTTTCATTGTCTGCTTATATGCCCCTTTTATTTATCCTACGGTTCTGACTTGGTGTACAGGGAGAATACTACAAGAACGGCCCATGTTCTGAATTCTGTCGCAGTACATTTCAAAAGTGTTGAACAAATAGTTATTGTCTACGTCCGTCTTAGCTTGCTCATTAATGTCTTAATCGAAATTACAGATTGCCTCTTATCAGCTCATTGTTCCCTAATGCCATAGTTTGTACATCTCAATTGTCAGTAGAAACCACATTTGTTTAAGCAAGTCAGCCATATAAGCTATGTTTTTTGTTTGTATATATTGTAGCAGGATGAAGGGTGTGGGGTTTCCACATCAACAAGTTCAATAACAAAACAGGCACCAGCAGCACAAATATAATGCAAAGGGGAAGTTTTAGGGATTTTGGAACACGGGGAAAGAAGGTGGAATTCACCAATCACCTCACAGTCCACAAGCCGTTCTCTTTGTCCGTTCCGTTTTCCAGGGGTAAGCCTCACACTCGGGTTCTCAGACAATTCGGTCTGGTACACCAGGGGGGTAGTCCAGGTCACAACGGGGCAATCACACAGATTTTGCTCTCGTTTCTCTCGCTCTTCATACCACCCTTTTCTCATACCCCCTCTGCCCCTTTGTGCAGGCTACTTCCTCCTTTATCCCCAAGCACTCCCTGGCTTAACGAGTGACAGTCTTGCCTCGTTGGGGAAGGAAGCCCATATAAGGCTTGGGGGCTGAGCCAGCGTCCTGCAAATGATCTCTCCTCAATTACCGCTCCCCTCACCTCTCCCTGCCGTCTGCCACAATATTTTCTTAAATGAGGCTTAATAAACTGCCAGACTGCCAGACAAGGCTCCTCTGATAGCCAGGTGTAGAGGTGGTAAGGATTCACTCCATGGTGCTGGATAGAAAGCTCTGCTGTTGGGACAGATTTATGGAGACCCTAACAGTTTGTGGGCACCGTTTGTCATCGTTATAGTGCAATTCATATATTGTTTAGTGTTGTGTTGTGTGGGGGCTTTGCTGACATGCATCAACATATTTCTTTTGAGTTTGCCCCACCAAGATTGATATGCTAAAATCGCCACTGTCTTGGATGACTGTCATTCATATTCTATTCACCCAGTTCAATGTAACATCGATAGGTTTAGGCTACTACATGATTTTTCCCTATACCAATCATGAGGTTGCTGCAACCTAGCCTATGAATTAAAGTTTACAACGTAGGTGCACACAGGCCGAGATAGGTTTTTTAGGTGAGAGACAGTGACACGTTCAATAACACCTTGCACACTCTTGCCTGCATCTAGCTGATCTAGGATGTAATCATTAGTCCAACAGTTGCAAACAAGAGTTTCTATGCAACAAATTCATGTATGTTTGTCTCCGTTTTGTTCCATTTTAAACGTTTTCCAACAGAATCGGCAGAATGAATACACTCCTGATCACACATAAACACGGTTGACTTTCGTAGTAGCCATAAACAAACAGCATGATCACTTTGCTTGTTAATTCTTTCTCACATCAACACTCTCCTCCTCTCACCTTTTCCCTTCACTTGTGGGATCCAGTGCAAAACACATTTGCTGTCTGTGACCAGGCAACTAAAGCTTTCCAAGCCAAACCTTCATATCATAACTGCTAACCACTACACATAGCCTACATCGTTGTCACCATATCAGCTAAAATAATGTCATAGTCAACATAGATATAGAACTAACATGTTAGTAAACCCTCTACAGTCATCCAATACAGCGTACAGTCATTAAACAGTTTAGCAGTTACCCACCGACGGGCCCCAGTGGCAATAAATTAGAAAACTCAAAAGCTTACCTAGTCATAGCCAGCTAGCTAACATAGCATTATTCTATTTGAGCCAGGTGTTTGAGTAGACTAAAGTAGCTAGCTCCATGTGCTAGCTAAGCAAGTGAATGTGAAAAGAAATTACTAAATTTATCTCTCTCTCTCTTGCTTCCCCTTCATTTTTGAAGAAATATATTTGTTGAAAACTGTTTAACTATTGTCTTTCTCTCTCTTTGAGTCAACTACTCACCACATGTTATGGACTGCAGTGCTAGCTAGCTGTAGCTTATGCTTTCAGTACTAGATTCATTCTCTGATCCTTTGATTGGGTGGACAACATGTCAGCTCATACTGCGGAAGCTCTGATAGGTTGAGGACGTCCTCAAGAAGTTGTCATAATTACTGTGTAAGTCTATGAAAGGGGGTGAGAACCATACGCCTCCTAGGTTTTGTATTGAAGTCAATGTACCCAGAGGAGGACAGAAACTATGTTACACTCAATGAGGACGAGAGTAAGGAGTCAGGCGCAGAGAGCAAAGGTAATGGGGAAAACCACTTTTTAATGTCCAACCAGAATAACAACTGGTAACGTCAAAAACATTGGCGTAAAACTCCGACTTGAATAAAGTCCAAAACTGGAAAAATAAATCCAGACTGTGGAAAACCCCAATGAAAATAACAACCTCATATACAAACAGAGAGACAAGCCCGCACAAACATAAACGGGCTAAACGAACTTAAATAACACCACCCTAACAACCAAACAATAAACAGGTGAAATCAATTAGACAAAACCAAACGAAAAGGAAAAAGGGATCGGTGGCAGCTAGTAGACCGGCGACGACGACCGCCGAGCGCCACTCGAACAGGAAGGGAGGCCACCTTCAGTAATACTCGTTACAAACTAGCTGTCCTCCGGCTACACCATGGTGCTACCCTACAGAGTGCTGTTCAGGTTACTGTAGGCCTTCCTTGCAAAACAGTGTGTTTTAATCAATTATTTGGTGACCTGAATGTATTTCTCTAAAAATGATACCTTTTTAAATGTTTCACTATTAAAAAAAATATACATTCACTGAGGAGGATGGTCCTCACCTTCCTCCTCTGAGGAGCCTCCACTGATAGAATGTAATATGTTTATGTTACTAAAAAGTATCACAAATATAAATGAATGGAAAGTTACAGTTCTAGATCAGTATCGCTGTACCTTTTCCTCCCCTGCTCCTTTCCCCTCCTCCTCTCTCCTCCTCCTCCCCTCCTCTCCCCTCTCCCCTCCTTCTCTCCTCTCCCTGCTCCTCTCCTCCTTCCCTCTCCTCCCCTCTCTTCCTCCCCATCCCCTCCCCTCCCCTCTCCTCCTCTCCCCTTCTCTCCAACCCCTTTCCCCTCCCCTCTCCTCCTCTTCTCCTTTCCCCCTCCCCTCTCCTCCTCCTCTCCCCTCTCCTCCTCTCTTCCTCTCTTCTCCTCCTCTCCTCTTCTCTCACTAGATGTACTTCTGTTATGAATAATGGAGAAGCTACAGTACAGTGTATAGTGATTGCGTCGTATTGCAGCAGCACTTGTTTTCCCCAATGTTTCCTTTATCCTGATTTATCTCACTGGAAGCTACAGAATAGATGCAGCCTAATGCGCTCTGTCTCTGTAGCAGCTTGGTCTGATTCAACGGTTTGGCAGAAATATGCAGGCTGCCCTCTAAGAACTCAAGTTCTCTCATAAGAGATATTGCAGCTTTCTTTCGTGTGGCATAAGACAACTCAAAATCATCGACAAGGTTGTTCTTGTGAAGAAGACAGGAATATAATTGTGTAATACAGTATGACGTACATTTATATTTTGGAATACATGTATTTAGACAGTCACAGTGATAATGTTGTTTTTCTTTCTTGGGTTAAAAATAATCCACAAAACTCTATGAAAAGTGGCCCACAAAGTAAAAGGTCTGTATCAGAGATGATACGAGTGATCGATTGGTTGCATGTGTGTGTGTGTGTGTGTCTTTGTGCATGTGTGTGTGTGTGTGTTTTTTTGTGTGTGTGCGTGTGTGTGTGTGTGTGTGTGTGTGTGTGTGTGTGTGTGTGTGTCTGTGTGCATGTGTGTGTGTGTGTGTCGGTGTGCATGTATGTGTGTGTATGTGTGTGTGTGTGTCTGTGTGCAGGTGTGTGTGTCTGTGCATGTGTGTGTATGTGTGTGTGCATGTGTGTGTGTGTGTGTGTGTGTCTGTGTGTGTGTGTGTGTGTGTGTGTGCGTGTATGTGTGTGTCTGTGTGTGTGTGTGTGTGTGTGTGTGTCTGTGTGTGTGTCTGTTTGTGTGTGTGTCTGTGTGCAGGTGTGTGTGTGTGTGTGTGTGTGTGTGTGTGTGTGTGTGTGTGTGTGTGTGTGTGTGTGTGTGTGTGTGTGTGTGTATGTGTGTCTGTGTGTATGTGCGTGTGTGTGTGTTTGCCTGGGGGATGTTGTGCTGTGTTGTCTAGCCATTAGGACCTAATACAAAGTGTGGAAGGATGATTGATCCTAATTTTGAAACACCACCATCACATTCATCTAACTAATGAGACCTTCCAAAGGTCCACCGGATGCTGACTCCTGGGCTGTGTCCCAAATCACACCCTATACCCTATATAGGCCCTGGTACAACGTGGTGCACTACATAGGTAATAGGGTGCCGTTTGCAACACAACCCAATTGTTACCTTTTATGAAGGTAACTGTTACCTTTTATGAAGGTAACAATTGGCTCGTATTAAAATGATTAAAGTACATGCATAATTCCATAAAGCTGGATGGTATAGTACAATATATGTATATTTCCATTAATAATATCAGACAAGTTATACAGTGCCTTCATACCCTTGACTTATTACACATTTTGCTGTGTTACAGTCTGAATTCAAAATGGATTAAATATATTTATTTTCTCACCCCTCTACACACAATAACCCATATTGACAAAGTGAAAACATATTTGTAGAAATTTTAGCAAATGTATTGAAAATGAAATACAGAAATATCTAATTTACATAAGTATTCACACCCCTTTTGTAGAAGCACCTTTGGCAGCGATTACAGTTTTGTTATATTTCAGTCTTCTGTGATGTATAGAAAGTGTAATACTGAGATGCAAGCTCAAAATTGTATACATTTCAGGTGGTACAGGTGTCTTCTTTTTTAAGCCCGTAACCACGTGTGTGAGGTGTATACATTTATTTCAAAGATTTATTTAAGACTACCAAGAAACACTCTGTGATCCTGATTTAGCCCACTGCAGGAAAAGGTTAAGTTAGATTGTGAGCTTCAGTGGGATTCAAGTCTGAGCTTTGGCTGGAGTACTCAAGGACTTTCACATTCTTGTTCTGAAGCCATTCCAACATTGTTTTGGCTGTATGCTTGGGGTCATTGTCCTGTTGGAACGTAAATCTTCACCCCAGTCTAAGGTCGTTTTCACTCTGAAGCAGGTTCTCATCAAGGATTTGCCTGTATTTGGTTCCTTTCATTGTTCCCTCTAGCCTTACCAGTTTACCAGGTCCTTTATGCCAAGTTGCTCAGTTTTTTTAGACGGCTAGCCCCGAGTGGCGCAGTAGTCTAAGGCACTGCATCTCAGTGCAGGAGACATCACTACAGTACCTGGTTTGAATCCAGGCTGTATCACATCCAGCTGTGATTGGGAGTCCCATAGGGCGGCGCACAATTGGCCCAGCGCCATCTGGGTTTGGCCGGGGTAGGCCGTAATTGTAAATAAGAATTTGTGCATAACTGACTTGCCTAGTTAAATAAAGGTTACATTAAAAAAAATAACATTTGTCAGAGTCTGGGTAGTTCCATATTCTTTACATTTCCCAATGATGGAGACCACTTTCCTCTTGGAAATGTTAAACACTAGAATCTCCCCGGATATCTGCCTCATTACTATTCTATCTCTGTCACGGCCGTCGTAGGGAGGAGACCAAGGCGCAGTGTGGTAAGCGTACATTCTTCTTTATTTAAAGAACTGAACAAACTAACAAACTAACAAAACGAACCGTGAAGCTAATATGGATAGTGCAGACAGGCAACTAAACATAGATCAAGAACACACAAATACCCAAGGGAAAATGGCAACCTAAATATGATCCCCAATCAGAGACAACGATAAACAGCTGCCTCTGATTGGGAACCAATTCAGGTCACCATAGACTTACATATAGATAGATTTACCAAAACCCCTAGACATACAAAAAACCCTAGACAATACAAAACAAGCATACCCACTCTCGTCACACCCTGACCTAACCAAAATAATAAAGAAAACATAGATAACTAAGGTCAGGGCGTGACAATCTCGGAGTCTACGGACAGTTCCTTGGTCTTCATGGTATAGTTCCTGCTCTGATATGTCAACTGTGTCAACTTATATTAAAAAATATATATATATACACTGCTCAAAAAAATAAAGGGAACACTTAAACAACACAATGTAACTCCAAGTCAATCACACTTCTGTGAAATCAAACTGTCCACTTAGGAAGCAACACTGATTGACAATACATTTCACATGCTGTTGTGCAAATGGAATAGACAAAAGGTGGAAATTATAGGCAACTAGCAAGACACCCCCAATAAAGGAGTGGTTCTGCAGCAGAACGTTCTCCACGGCGTCTCCAGACTCTGTCACGTCTGTCACATGTGCTCATGTGCTCAGTGTGAACCTGCTTTCATCTGTGAAGAGCACAGGGCGCCAGTGGCGAATTTGCCAATCTTGGTGTTCTCTGGCAAATGCCAAACGTCCTGCACGGTGTTGGGCTGTAAGCACAACCCCCACTTGTGGACGTCGGGGCCTCATACCACCCTCATGGAGTCTGTTTCTGACCGTTTGAGCAGACACATGCACATTTGTGGCCTGCTGGAGGTCATTTTGCAGGGCTCTGGCAGTGCTCCTCCTTGCACAAAGGCGGAGGTAGCGGTCCTGCTGCTGGGTTGTTGCCCTCCTATGGCCTCCTCCACGTCTCCTGATGTACTGGCCTGTCTCCTGGTAGCGCCTGCATGCTCTGGACACTACGCTGACAGACACAGCAAACCTTCTTGCCACAGCTCGCATTGATGTGCCATCCTGGATGAGCTGCACTACCTGAGCCACTTGTGTGGGTGGTAGACTCCGTCTCATGCTACCACTAGAGTGAAAGCACCGCCAGCATTCAAAAGTGACCAAAACATTAGCCAGGAAGCATAGGAACTGAGAAGTGGTCTGTGGTCACCACCTGCAGAACCACTCCTTTATTGGGGGTGTCTTGCTAATTGCCTATAATTTCCACCTTTTGTCTATTCCATTTGCACAACAGCATGTGAAATTTATTGTCAATCAGTGTTGCTTCCTAAGTGGACAGTTTGATTTCACAGAAGTGTGATTGACTTGGAGTTACATTGTGTTGTTTAAGTGTTCCCTTTATTTATTTTTGCAGTGTATTTCACCTTTATTTAACCAGGTAGGCTAGTTCAGAACAAGTTCTCATTTACAACTGCAACCTGGCCAAGATAAAGCAAAGCAGTGCGACAAAAACAACAACAAAGAGTTACACATGGGATAAACAAACGTACAGACGTATACAGAATGGTATATAGACAGATGTGTTTCTTTCTAAAACATGTCCAAACATTAGAATTGGCCACAGGTGGAATCCAATCAAGCTGTTGTGACATCAAGGATGATCAAAGGAAATAGGATGCTCCTGAGCTCAATTTGGAGTGTCATAGCAAAGGAGTGTGAATACTTACATCGGCAGTCAAAAGTTTGGACACACCTACTCATTCAAGGGTTTTTCTTTATTTTGATTATTTTCTACATTGTTCAAAGTAGCCACCCTTTGCCTTGATGACAGCTTTGCACACTCTTGGCATTCTCTCAACCAGCTTCATGAGGTAGTCACCTGGAATGCATTTCAGTTAACAGGTGTGCCTTGTTAAAAGTTAATTTCTTTAATTTCTTTCCTTCTTAATGTGTTTGAGCCAATCAGTTGTTTGTGACATGGTAGGAGGGGTATACAGAAGATAGTCCTATTTGGTAAAATACCAAGTCCATATTATGGCAAGAACAGCTCAAACAAGCAAAGAGAAATGACAGTCCATCATTACTTTAAGACATGAAGGTAAGTCAATGAGGAACATTTCAAGAACTTTTAAAGTTTCTTCAAGTGCAGTCGCAAAAACCATCAAGCAATATGATGAAACTGGCTCTCTTGAGGACCGCCACAGGAAAGGAAGAAATCCATTCCAGGTGACTACCTCATGAAGCTGGTTAAGAGAATGCCAAGAGTGTACAAAGCTATCATCAAGGCAAAGGGTGGCTAATCTCAAATATAACATATATTTAGATTTGTTTAGCACTTTTTTTGGTTACTACATGATTCCATGTATTTCATAGTTTTAATGTCTTCACTATTATTCACCAATGTAGAAAATAGTAAAAATAAAGAAAAACCCTGGAATGAGTAGCTGTGTCCATATTTTTGACTTGTACTGTACGTAAATGAGGTATTTCTGTATTTCATTTTCAATACATTTGCTAAAATGTCAAAAAACATGTTTTCACTTTGCCATTATGGGGTATTGTGTGTAGATGGTTGAGAAAGATATTCAGGCTGTAACAACAAAATGTGGAATAAGTCAAGGGGTCTGGATAGAGTACTGTCTGAAGGCACTGTCACTCTATACTGGGGGTTCAGGTTGTCATTACACATACCGTTCAATATACCTTAAATGTTCATACACATTTAGATGTATATTATGTCGCTGTTATACTGTATGTCAGTGTGGGTAAAACAATATTGATGTCTTTGTCCAGGTGAGTCTGACTAACAGATAAAGACAGACATATACAGTTGAAGTCAGAAGTTTACATACACTTAGGTTGGAGTCATTTAAACTAGTTTTTCAACCACTCCACACATTTCTTGTTAACAAACTATAGTTTTGGCAAGTCGGTTAGGACATCTACTTTGTGCACGACACAAGTCATTTTTCCAGCAATTGTTTACTGTATCACTGTATCACAATTCCAGTGGGTCAGAAGTTTACATTCACTAAGTTGACTGTGCCTTTAAACAGCTTGGACAATTACAGAAAATGATATCATGGCTTTAGAAGCTTCTGATATGCTAATTGACATCATTTGAGTCAATTGGAGGTGGACCTGTGGATGTATTTCAAGGCCTACCTTCAAACACAGTGCCTCTTTGCTTGACATCATTGGAAATCAAAAGAAATCAGTCAAGACCTCAGAAAAAAAAGTTGTAGACCTCCACAAGTCTGGTTCATCCTTGGGAGCAATTTCCAAACGCCTGAAGGTACCACGTTCATCTGTACAAACAATAGTACGCAAGTATAAACACCATGGGACCACGCAGCTGTCATACCGCTCAGGAAGGAGACACGTTCTGTCTCATAGAGATGAACATACTTTGGTGCGAAAAGTGCAAATCAAACCCAGAACAACAGCAAAGGACCTTGTGAAGATGCTGGAGGAAACAGGTACAAAAAGTATCTATATCCACAGTAAAACGAGATATATTAACATAACCTGAAAGGCCGCACAGCAAGGAAGAAGCCACTGCTCCAAAACCGTCACCAAAAAAGCCAGACTACGGTTTGCAACTGCACATAGGGACAAAGATCATACTTTTTGGAGAAATGTCCTCTGGTCTGATGAAACAAAAATAGAACTGTTTGGCCGTAATGACCATTGTTATTTTTGGAAGAAAAAGGGGGAGGCTTGCAAGCCGAAGAACACCATCCCAACCGTGAAGCACGGGGGTGGCAGCATCATGTTGTGGGGGTGCTTTGCTGCAGGAGGGACTGGTGCACTTCACAAAATAGATGGCATCATGAGGAAGCTATGTGTGGATATATTGAAGCAACATCTCAAGACATCAGTCAGGAAGTTAAAGCTTGGTCGTAAATGGGTCTTCCAAATGGACAATGACCCCAAGCATACTTACAAAGTTGTGGCAAAATGGCCTAAGGACAACAAAGTCAAGGTATTGGAGTGGCCATCACAAAAACCTGTCCTCAATCCTATAGAAAATGTGTGGGCCAAACTGAAAATGCATGTGCGAGCAAGGAGACCTACAAACCTGACTCAGTTACACCAGCTCTGTCAGGAGGAATGGGCCAAAATTCACCCAACTTATTGTGGGAAGCTTGTGGAAGGCTACCCAAAACATTTGACCCAAGTTAAACAATTTAAAGGCAATGCTACCAAATACTAATTGAGTGAATGTAAACTTCTGACCCACTGAGAATGTGATGAAAGAAATTAAAGGTGAAATAAATAATTCTCTCTACTATTATTCTGACATTTCACATTCTTAAAATAAAGTGGTGATCCTAACGGACCTAAGACAGGGAATTTTTACTATTGAATGTCAGGAATTGTGAGAAACTGAGTTTAAATGTATTTGGCTGAGGTGTATGTTAACCTCTGACTTCACCTGTATTAACAACTGTTTTTCTACGGAGACAAACCATTGATTGACAAGAGAAATAAAGACCAATTTACACAGAGCACAGAGAATAGGGTTTATTACTTTTAATCAATTCAGCTAGCTACAAAATGTTCCACGACTTCACAAACTGACAGGATACAGAGGGAGTTTGAATATCACATGCGTTTTGAGGACATCAATCTCACAGTTTAATCTATTGTGTCATTCAGAGAAGGTATTTGTTCATCATATTATTCTAACTACTCAACATCTTGGTGATTTGGTGTGCATAGCTCTAAAAGTACAGAAGCAAACAAAACTTTTGTATGTCATTTTTTGTTTCAAAACTTGTTATTATTATGATATTCATATTATTTAGTTATCATTATTATTTTACCAATAACAAACCACACGGGGAGATTAAACTAACAGGATACAGTCTTCTTATAAAAGTAAGGTCTCTCAGAAATACGCGTCTTTGCTTTACATTGCAAACAATGTGTAATTTGTTCATTTTTTCAGAGCATCCAAAATCTATGATACAATACACAACCAGTACCTCACCCTTCAGCACGTATTCCATATCTTCACTGAACTGCATATTCATTTAGAAAAAAACACATCATTTTTTGCGGTTACAGCCATATCCTCATTCTTCCATCATCATCTCTTCACGTTAAAATCATTTTGCATTATTTTACAACGATGGTCACAGTCTGTAAATATATTTTGACAGGAATAGTGGCACTATTGCAAACTTGCAGGAGAGTATGGAACGTTCAACTGTGTCCTAATACTGAGCATGCTTTTGTCAACTTTGCTACTGCCATGTTATTGTTTTTATATATTTTTAAGACAGGTTTTATGTATATGACTCTAAAATCTACCATTTGTCATGCAGAACTCACAATTCACATCACTTGGAATGCAATGTCTATTACAGCAAATCTAGTTGCACATTGTCTAAACAGTAACTCATGATAATTGCGGTGAGGGAAAGGAACCAAAGACAGTGATTGTACGTAAGTGCTTTTTGAATTTACTATCGTTTGTTATCATCTTATTTTTTCCTCTTCTTCATTCGTCATGACAACATCAAAATAAGGAGCATGACAGCAGCTGATGGAATGACACAGTTTTACTAAGACAATACTGATATACTGAAAAGGAAAAACAGCTTGTATAGCATTCCTATTATACTTGTCATCCAGCAGTGTACCTTTATACATATATATATATGATATATATATATATATCACATATATATCATATATATATATATATTTGATAAAGAGAATAAAAACTTCACAAGTGAGCTAGAGCCATCGAGTCAGCACTATATACAACCTTTGGAAAGAATGATACAGAGTATAAGAAATACTTTTGTTTACGAGGACAATCATTGAAAAAGCCAGACAGACAATACACATAACAACATTTACAATGGGGGGAAGTGATATGTGCATGTGTGCAAACCTAGAAGGTAAATACCATGATAAAAGCATGTTTGCGCCTTGTGACAAACTGCGCTTGCGGGAGAAGCAACGTGCTCCGGGAGCTTAGCCACTGCCCAGCATCTTTGTGGCCCGCTGGTTGGCTTCATCAATCCTGGTCTTGTTGGAATCAGCCTGTATAAAGAAAGGGGGAGAGAGAGAGAGCGAGAGAGAGAGGAACATTAGTTATTTGTGGTTCTGTTTTGCAGAAAATATACACAGATAATAACCTTTTGACATGTGAGGCTAATGACTCTTGTTTGTCATGTGAAGTAAAAAATATTTGGACAACAACTCTAAATAATAGCAGATAGACAATAGAGGACCAATAGGGGATCAATAGAGGATCAATAGAGGACCAATAGAGGACTAATAGAGGACCAATAGAGGATCAATAGAGGACCAATGGAGGACTAATAGAGGACCAATGGAGGACTAATGGAGGACCAATATAGGATCAATAGAGGAACAATAGAGGCAATAGAGAATCAATAGAGAATCAATAGAGAATCAATAGAGGATCAATAGAGGACCAATTGAGGATCAACAGAGGATCAATAGAGGACCAATGGAGGATCAACAGAGGATCAATAGAGGATCAATAGAGGACCAATGGAGGACTAATAGAGGACCAATATAGGATCAATAGAGGAACAATAGAGGTAATAGAGAATCAATAGAGGATTAATAGAGGATCAACAGAGGATCAATAGAGGATCAATAGAGGACAAATAGAGAATCAATAGAGGACCAATAGAGGATCAATAGAGGCTCAATAGAGGATCAACAGAGGATCAATAGAGGATCAATAGAGGAACAATAGAGAATCAAAAGAGGACCAATGGAGGACCAATAGAGGATCAATAGAGGATCAATATAGGATCAATGGAGGAACAATAGAGGATCAAAAGAGGATCAATAGAGGCAATAGAGAATCAATAGAGAATCAATAGAGGATCAATAGAGGACCAATGGAGGATCAACAAAGGATCAATAGAGGACCAATGGAGGATCAACAGAAAATCAATAGAGGACCAATATAGGATCAATAGAGGACTGATAAATGATCAATAGAGGACCAACAGAGTATCAATAGAGGACCAATAGAGGATTAATAGAGAATCAACAGAGGATCAATAGAGGACCAATAGAGGATTAATAGAGAATCAACAGAGGATCAATAGAGGACCAATAGAGAATCAATAGAGGATCAATAGAGGATTAATAGAGAATCAACAGAGGATCAATAGAGGACCAATAGAGAATCAATAGAGGATCAATAGAGGACCAATAGACAATCAATAGAGGACCAATAGACAATCAATAGAGGATCAATAGAGGAACAGCAGCAGTACCTTCTCCATGATCCTGTCGATCTGGCGATTCTGGGTGTCAATCTCATTGCCCATATCCAGGGCCATGTGGCGCAGGTTACCGATGATGCCTCCCACCTGCTCCAGGTTCTCATCCATCTCATTTTCTCTGGCATCATCCGTTACCCTGTGGAAGAAACACACACCTGGTTAAGGAACTGAATTTAAGCTCACACACACACACACACACACACACACACACACACACACACACACACACACACACACACACACACACACACACACACACACACACACACACACACACACACACACACACACAAACAGATATTGGTTTAACAATAGAGTTTATAAAGGGAGTGTCCCATCCCGTCCTGTACATGCTTCACTTTTGATTTCTCTTGCTTTGAGAACCTCCGCCTCCAGCCCAAACAGCTGGCTAAACAACACCCTGTGTACCCTCAACAAAATCCTCTACGCTACCCCCGTCATACCAGCAGATGGTAACTACTGCTCCAAACCCCTATCGTCCTTACACACAACTTTAAAGCTTCATATGGAAATCGTTCATGACCTCCACCTCTATCTGTTTACCCCATACCTGTAGACATTCTGCCTCCCATCAAACTGCCCTTTCCCTACAGCTCCCCAACTCTATCTAACAGGATATCCCTGGTCCCTACAGCTCCCTCAACTCTATCTAACAGGATATCCCTGGTCCCTACAGCTCCCCCAACGCTATATAACAGGATATCACTGGTCCCTACAGCTCCCTCAACTCTATCTAACAGGATATCCCTGGTCACAACAGCTCCCTCAACTCTATATAACAGGATATCCCTGGTCACAACAGCTCCCTCAACTCTATATAACAGGATATCCCTGGTCCCTACAGCTCCCCCAACTCTATAAAACAGGATATCCCTGGTCCCTACAGCTCCCTCAACTCTATCTAACAAGATATCCCTGGTCCCTACAGCTCCCCAACTCTATCTAACAGGATATCCCTGGTCCCTACAGCTCCCCAACTCTATCTAACAGGATATCCCTGGTCCCTACAGCTCCCTCAACTCTATCTAACAAGATATCCCTGGTCCCTACAGCTCCCCAACTCTATCTAACAGGATATCCCTGGTCCCTACAGCTCCCCAACTCTATCTAACAGGATATCCCTGGTCCCTACAGCTCCCTCAACTCTATCTAACAAGATATCCCTGGCCCCTACAGCTCCCCAACTCTATCTAACAGGATATCCCTGGTCCCTACAGCTCCCCAACTCTATCTAACAGGATATCCCTGGTCCCTACAGCTCCCTCAACTCTATCTAACAAGATATCCCTGGCCCCTACAGCTCCCCAACTCTATCTAACAGGATATCCCTGGTCCCTACAGCTCCCTCAACTCTATATAACAGGATATCTGTAACGGTCCTGACCTGTTTTATGTTGTTTTGTATGTGTTTAGGTCAGGGCATGTGTTTTGGGTGGGCAGTCTATGTTATCTGTTTCTATGTTGGTTTTGGTTGCCTGGTATGGCTCTTAATTAGAGGCAGGTGTTTTGCGTTCTCCTCTAATTAAGAGTCATATTTAGGTAGGGTGTTCTCACTGTTTGTTTGTGGGTGATTGTCTCCTGTGTCGTCGAATGTATGTATCATACGGGACTGTTTGGCTGTTCGTTTATTTTGATGTCGTCTGTTTCCTGTCCGTGAGTTTACGTTTAGTTATGTAAGTTTATGTTCAGGTTTCGTCAACGTCGTTTTCTTGTTTTGTATTTTTGAAAGTGTTTTGTTTTTTCGTGTTGCCATCATAGTTTTTTTCAAATAAAGAGATGGCCTATTTCCCTACTGCTGCATTTTGGTCTGATGATCCTTCTCTCCTCTCCTCGTCCGAGGATGAGGAGAGAGACAGCCCTTACAATATCACTGGTCCCTACAGCTCCCCCAACTCTATATAACAGGATATCCCTGGTCCCTACAGCTCCCTCAACTCTATCTAACAGGATATCCCTGGCCCCTACGCTCCCTCAACTCTATATAACAGGATATCCCTGGTCCCTACAGCTTCCTCAACTCTATATAACAGGATATCCTTGGTCCCTACAGCTCCCTCAACTCTATAAAACAGGATATCCCTGGTCCCTACAGCTCCCTCAACTCTATATAACAGGATATCACTGGTCCCTACAGCTCCCTCAACTCTATATAACAGGATATCCCTGGTCCCTACAGCTCCCTCAACTCTATATAACAGGATATCCCTGGTCCATACAGCTCCCTCAACTCTATATAACAGTATATCCCTGGTCCCTACAGCTCCCCCAACTCTATCTAACAGGATATCCCTGGTCACTACAGCTCCCTCAACTCTATATAACAGGATATCCCTGGTCCCTACAGCTCCCTCAACTCTATATAACAGGATATCACTGGTCCCTACAGCTCCCCAACTCTATAAAACAGGATATCCCTGGTCCCTACAGCTCCCTCAACTCTATATAACAGGATATCCCTGGTCCCTACAGCTCCCTCAACTCTTTATAACAGGATATCCCTGGTCCCTACAACTCCCTCAACTCTATCTAACAGGATATCCCTGGTCCCTAAAGCTCCCTCAACTCTATCTAACAGGATATCCCTAGTCCCTACAGCTCCCTCAACTCTATAAAACAGGATATCCCTGGTCCCTACAGCTCCCTTAACTCTATAAAACAGGATATCCCTGGTCCCTACAGCTCCCTCAACTCTATATAACAGGATATCCCTGGTCCCTACAGGTCCCTCAACTCTATCTAACAGGATATTCCTGGTCCCTACAGCTCCCTCAACTCTATCTAACAGGATATCCCTGGTCCCTACAGCTCCCTCAACTTTATCTAACAGGATATCCCTGGTCCCTACAGCTTCCTCAACTCTATCTAACAGGATATCCCTGGTCCCTACAGCTTCCTCAACTCCATCTAACAGGATATCCCTGGTCCCTACAGCTTCCTCAACTCTATCTAACAGGATATCCCTGGTCCCTACAGCTTCCTCAACTCTATCTTCACAGGATATCCCTGGTCCCACAGCTCCCTCAACTCTACATAACAGGATATTCCTAATCCCTACAGCTCTCTCAACTATATAACAGGATATCCCTGGTCCCTACAGCCCCCTCAACTCTATCTAACAGGATATCCCTGGTCCCTGCAGCCCCCTCAACTCTATCTAACAGGATATCCCTGGTCCCTACAGCTCCCTCAACTCTATCTAACAGGATATCCCTAGTCCCTACAGCTCCCTCAACTCTATCTAACAGGATATCCCTGGTCCCTACAACTTCCTCAACTCTATCTAACAGGATATCCCTGGTCCCTACAGCTCCCCCAACTCTATCTAACAGGATATCCCTGGTCCCTACAGCTCCCTCAACTCTATATAACAGGATATCCCTGGTCCCTACAGCTCCCTCAACTCTATCTAACAGGATATCCCTGGTCCCTACAGCTCCCTCAACTCTATCTAACAGGATATCCCTGGTCCCTACAGCTCCCTCAACTCTATCTAACAGGATATCCCTGGTCCCTACAGCTCCCTCAACTCTATCTAACAGGATATCCCTGGTCCCTACATCTCCCCAACTCTATCTAACAGGATATCCCTGTTCCCTACAGCTCCCTCAACTCTATCTAACAGGATATCCCTGGTCCCTACAGCTCCCCAACTCTATCTAACAGGATATCCCTGGTCCCTACAGCTCCCCAACTCTATCTAACAGGATATCCCTGTTCCCTACAGCTCCCTCAACTCTATCTAACAGGATATCCCTGGTCCCTACAGCTCCCCAACTCTATCTAACAGGATATCCCTTTTCCCTACAGCTCCCTCAACTCTATCTAACAGGATATCCCTGGTCCCTACAGCTCCCTCAACTCTATCTAACAGGATATCCCTGGTCCCTACAGCTCCCTCAACTCTATATAACAGGATATCCCTGGTCCCTACAGCTCCCTCAACTCTATCTAACAGGATATCCCTAGTCCCTACAGCTCCCTCAACTCTATCTAACAGGATATCCCTAGTCCCTACAACTTCCTCAACTCTATATAACAGGATATCCCTGGTCCCTACAGCTCCCCAACTCTATCTAACAGGATATACCTGGTCCCCACAGCTCCCTCAACTCTATATAACAGGATATCCCTGGTCCCTACAGCTCCCCAACTCTATATAACAGGATATCCCTGGTCCCTACAGCTCCCTCAACTCTATCTAACAGGATATCCCTGGCCCCTACAGCTCCCTCAACTCTATATAACAGGATATCCCTGGTCCCTACAGCTTCCTCAACTCTATATAACAGGATATCCTTGGTCCCTACAGCTCCCTCAACTCTATAAAACAGGATATCCCTGGTCCCTACAGCTCCCTCAACTCTATATAACAGGATATCACTGGTCCCTACAGCTCCCTCAACTCTATATAACAGGATATCCCTGGTCCCTACAGCTCCCTCAACTCTATCTAACAGGATATCCCTAGTCCCTACAGCTCCCTCAACTCTATCTAACAGGATATCCCTAGTCCCTACAACTTCCTCAACTCTATATAACAGGATATCCCTGGTCCCTACAGCTCCCCAACTCTATCTAACAGGATATACCTGGTCCCCACAGCTCCCTCAACTCTATATAACAGGATATCCCTGGTCCCTACAGCTCCCCAACTCTATATAACAGGATATCCCTGGTCACAACAGCTCCCTCAACTCTATATAACAGGATATCCCTGGTCCCTACAGCTCCCTCAACTCTATATAACAGGATATCCCTGGTCACAACAGCTCCCTCAACTCTATATAACAGGATATCCCTGGTCCCTACAGCTCCCTCAACTCTATATAACAGGATATCCCTGGTCCGTACAGCTCCCTCAACTCTATATAACAGGATATCACTGGTCCCTACAGCTCCCTCAACTCTATATAACAGGATATCACTGGTCCCTACAGCTCCCTCAACTCTATCTAACAGGATATCCCTGGTCCCTACAGCTCCCTCAACTCTATCTAACAGGATATCCCTGGTCCCTACAGCCCCCTCAACTCTATCTAACAGGATATCCCTGGTCCCTACAGCTCCCTCAACTCTATATAACAGGATATCCCTGGTCCCTACAGCTCCCTCAACTCTATATAACAGGATATCACTGGTCCCTACAGCTCCCTCAACTCTATATAACAGGATATCCCTGGTCCATACAGCTCCCTCAACTCTATATAACAGGATATCCCTGGTCCCTACAGCTCCCTCAACTCTATCTAACAGGATATCCCTGGTCCCTACAGCTCCCTCAACTCTATCTAACAGGATATCCCTGGTCCCTACAGCTCCGTCAACTCTATCTAACAGGATATCCCTGGTCCCTACAGCTCCCTCAACTCTATCTAACAGGATATCCCTGGTCCCTACAGCTCCCCAACTCTATCTAACAGGATATCCCTGTTCCCTACAGCTCCCTCAACTCTATCTACCAGGATATCCCTGGTCCCTACAGCTCCCCAACTCTATCTAACAGGATATCCCTTTTCCCTACAGCTCCCTCAACTCTATCTAACAGGATATCCCTGGTCCCTACAGCTCCCTCA
Organism: Salvelinus fontinalis; assembly: GCF_029448725.1. Taxonomy (NCBI): domain Eukaryota; kingdom Metazoa; phylum Chordata; class Actinopteri; order Salmoniformes; family Salmonidae; genus Salvelinus; species Salvelinus fontinalis. The sequence goes on along the minus strand of NC_074691.1, from coordinate 28,205,011 downwards.
ACTCTATCTAACAGGATATCCCTGGTCCCTACATCAACAACCCACTGGTTCCTCCCTGTCACCCCCCCACCACCCCCCAACCCGTCACCCCCCTCACCTGCGGATGAATCCTCCACTGATGGCCATCTGTTCGCGTTCGTCCACCACGCGGGCAGGCTGGCTGGCCACCACCCCATCCTGGTTGTTCCCCCAAGCCTTGCTGCCTCCACTCTTCATCCTGCAGTGGACCGAGGAAGAGGAGGGTGAGGCTTAACCACTGCTAGATATCATCTATCAGGTGTAACTGTAGCATCATGCATCGATCCGTCACATAGAAATATGAGAAATAGGTCGAAGACTAGAGACTAACCAAGCAAAGCAGAGAGAGCAGGCATGGGTTTGGTCATTCCATCATTCTCTAATTGTATCATCATTAGTGTGATGCGATGTTATATCTCCTAGGTATATAACATACTGTACTGTATTAAGGCATAAGGTATGCTGAGACACATGCCTTTTCCCAGCTGAAAGATGTGACATTAGTATTTACATGCATTTTGTAAACAACAGTTAGGATTACTCACTTTGTGCCACCCTCCCCCACCCGCCCCAAAGCATTCCTTCATATTGAAATGTCCCCCCCACCTCCCCCCTCACAAAGGTATATCCTAGGTTGCATCTGAAATGGCATCCTATTCCCTACACACATCCAGCATTGGGAATAGGGTGCCATCTGAGACACAGCCTCAGTGTGACTATACGTGACAGAGAACAGAGACACAAGGCTTTGGCAGACAGACAACACTGAGAAACAGGACTGGACTGCCACATTGTTGGGGACAGGTGTGAAGAACTGCAAAAGAAAACAAACTGGAGGGACGTAACAGAATGTAACACCCTACTGTAGAGTATGCTTCTTTTTCAACATCAAGTGTCTTGTTCAGGTTGTAAATCTCGTAATGAAGGAAACTACATTGACTTAAGGTCGATCAGTGAAAGTTATCCGGCTCAGTCAGAAGATGAGATCTTTGACAAAACGTAGGCTTCCTCGATTTCGGTTTCGCGACTCGGTACCGGTACCACCTGTATATACACTCGTCATTGTTATTTTATTGTTACTCTTTAAAAAAAAAAAAAAAGTGTAATTTTATTTAGTAAATATTTTTCTTAAAACTGCATTGTTGGTTAAGGGCTTGTAAGTAAGCATTTCACGGTAAGGTCTACCTACACCAGTTGTATTCAGCGTGTGTGACAAATACAATTTGATTTGATTTTGATTCAGGGAATAAATATTATTTATGCAATACCTTTTAGCGCCTCGAGTGTGAGAAATACGCTTTATAAATATATAAATACATTATTAGAAGTATATAGCAGTGGATCTAACAAATACTGCGAGGTAAACAAGATGAATTGAAGACTAATTATATAGCTGTATCTAGATTTTTTATGTACTCTGTCTGACAGAGATCTAACCATGACAAGTGTCAAAGGAGACCCTGGGTGAGTCTATGCTTCAGGCTCCGTCTAATGAGTCTATTAGTACACTGCAGTTGTTAAGATGGTAACAATCATCACAAAAGATCTATCTGTGTGAAATGTATGATATACTGTATCTAGTAGGCAATTATTTAAAATGTTCTCTGCTTCATAACATTCAACATGGAACATGAGAGAACCCTGAGCTATCGTTTTTCTTTTCATTTCCTTCCCTAAAACCATGTCTGTCTGTCCTCAGTCTGAAACCAAATGGCTGAATTGATTTAATGCCTTTCTGTAACCTTGGAGCATGGGGACAGTAGATATTTCCTTTCTGTAACCTTGGAGCTTGGGGACAGTAGATATTTCCTTTCTGTAACCTTGGAGCTTGGGGACAGTAGATATTTCCTTTCTGTAACCTTGGAGCTTGGGGACAGTAGACATTTCCTTTCTGTAACCTTGGAGCTTGGGGACAGTAGATATTTCCTTTCTGTAACCTTGGAGCTTGGGGACAGTAGACATTTCCTTTCTGTAACCTTGGAGCTTGGGGACAGTAGATATTTCCTTTCTGTAACCTTGGAGCTTGGGGACAGTAGATATTTCCTTTCTGTAACCTTGGAGCTTGGGGACAGTAGATATTTCCTTTCTGTAACCTTGGAGCTTGGGGACAGTAGACATTTCCTTTCTGTAACCTTGGAGCTTGGGGACAGTAGATATTTCCTTTCTGTAACCTTGGAGCTTGGGGACAGTAGATATTTCCTTTCTGTAACCCTGGAGCTTGGGGACAGTAGATATTTCCTTTCTGTAACCTTGGAGCTTGGGGACAGTAGATATTTCCTTTCTGTAACCTTGGAGCGTGGGGACAATAGATATTTCCTTTCTGTAACCTTGGAGCTTGGGGACAATAGATATTTCCTTTCTGTAAACTTGGAGCTTGGGGACAGTAGATATTTCCTTTCTGTAACCTTGGAGCTTGGGGACAGTAGATATTTCCTTTCTGTAACCTTGGAGCGTGGGGACAGTAGATATTTTCTTTCTGTAACCCTGGAGCTTGGGGACAGTAGATATTTCCTTTCTGTAAACTTGGAGCTTGGGGACAGTAGATATTTCCTTTCAGTAAACTTGGAGCTTGGGGACAGTAGATATTTCCTTTCTGTAACCTTGGAGCTTGGGGACAGTAGACATTTCCTTTCTGTAAACTTGGAGCTTGGGGACAGTAGATATTTCCTTTCTGTAACCTTGGAGCGTGGGGACAGTAGATATTTCCTTTCTGTAACCTTGGAGCTTGGGGACAGTAGATATTTCCTTTCTGTAACCCTGGAGCTTGGGGACAGTAGATATTTCCTTTCTGTAACCTTGGAGCTTGGGGACAGTAGATATTTCCTTTCTGTAACCCTGGAGCTTGGGGACAGTAGATATTTCCTTTCTGTAACCTTGGAGCTTGGGGACAGTAGATATTTTCTTTCTGTAAACTTGGAGCTTGGGGACAGTAGATATTTTCTTTCTGTAACCTTGGAGCGTGGGGACAGTAGATATTTCCTTTCTGTAACCCTGGAGCTTGGGGACAGTAGATATTTCCTTTCTGTAACCTTGGAGCGTGGGGACAGTAGATATTTCCTTTCTGTAACATTTCTTGTTTTATCAGAGGATAGGAAAGATTGCTGATTATAAACCCTCCCACTGAGCTAGTATTTATAGAAATGGACTGGGGCGACGGTTCTCTTGGCTCTCTGACAGCACTGACAGACCACTGTGGTAAACACACACAGTCAGACATACTGCCTGGTTAACTCTCCTCCTCTCCTCCTACATTCACCCGTCTCAATGATGTTATACAATTTGTGTTGTATATGCTACAGTTCGGTTATCACATTCTTTCCATGTGCCATGTGTATCTTTCTCGCTATATCTTTCTATCTTTCTCCTTTTATCAGCTAAAAATATGTTTTGGGTGATAAACTCCCAAGTCCCTGATGGGAGTGAATCTGTTTGGGTAACACATACTGTATAACCTCCATCAACTTACAGTATAACTGGACCTATTTGGATATTATGTAAATCAGACATGCAGACAGACCCTCATCAGGGTGAACGCTTTGATTGACAGGCTGATCAAATATTAAATCCCAATCGTCCTACTAGTGGAGAAGCTTCATTCCATTTGATTGGATCAATTCCATTCGATTGGACCAAATCAATTTGATTGGATCAATTCCATTTGATTGAAATCAGAAAAATGACACCTACAATAGAGGTTAAATCCAGGGGGTTCAGATTTTTTCTCCAGTATAGATCTAGAGAACTAGAATGTAGCTCTGGGTTTCAGTCAACCTCATATACTAAATGTTCTAGTGGCTTCCATAATAATGGTAAATTACTACAATTATATGACAAATAACAGGAGTTCATCATGAACATCATCAGCATCAGTATTTCATCATGTGTACCATTACTCTCAGTGCATTATCAGCATGCATGGCATTCAAGGGTCATGCTTTTCCTGTCATTCCAGTCAGTAGTCATTCTTGTGTTGGGTGTGTGAGAGAGAGAGAGAGAGAGAGAGAGAGAGAGAGAGAGAGAGAGAGAGAGCGAAAGAGAGAGAGAGAGAGAGAGCGAAAGAGAGAGAGAGAGAGAGAGCGAAAGAGAGAGAGAGAGAGAGAGCGAAAGAGAGAGAGAGAGAGAGAGCGAAAGAGAGAGAGAGAGAGAGAGAGAGAGAGAGAGAGAGAGAGAGAGAGAGAGAGAGAGAGAGAGAGAGAGAGAGAGAGAGAGAGAGAGAGAGAGAGAGAGAGAGAGAGAGAGAGAGAGAGAGAGAGAATGGCTCACGCATGCCATGCTGCTACTGATCTACTCTACAGACGTCAGCTTGTTTAGTTTGTCTGATGATGTGTATTTACATGCAGATGAGGAAAATGTTAAGCAGTCTTGGAATCTTACAGTGGCTATGACAGTAATAGTAACTATAGTGGCTATGCCAGTAATAGTAACTATAGTGGCTATGACAGTAATAGTAACTATAGTGGCCATGATAGCAATAGTAACTATAGTGGCTATGATAGTAATAGTAACTATAGTGGCTATGATAGTAGTAGTGGCTATAATGGCTATTATAGTAATAGTAACTATAGTGGCTTTGATAGTCTGGCAAGAGGAGAATGGTGCTGTTCTATGGACTCTTATGTAAGCGTGCAAACGAGAAGTTTGCTTGGACGAGAAGGGTACTTGGAGAATGGTGCTTGGAGAAGGGCACTGCTAATGAGTTTTGACCTGGTCTGAGTGGAGGAGAGTTTGGTTTGCGGATGGATAGGAGTCAAGACATTTGGTGGTTGGATGTGTTCAGGGGTCATAGAATGTCCTGTCTAGCATTACTAGTTAGGGACAGTAAGTGTTTGGACATTTTGTGGGCAGTAATCAGCTTGGCTATTATGCTGCTGAGGGGAACTCGGATACTCTCTACACACTGTATAGGCTAACAGTGCATTGTTGTTAACAACCTCCATGCACTGTTCTGACACCCTGGTTCAGCGTAGGCTGTGACAGATGGGCCTGTGGGGAGCTCCTGAGCCGAGCCTGCGGATGGCGCAAAGGATTCTGGGATATGTCTGGAGGCCTGCCCGGAGGATCACTAGAGCGAGACCCATGAGGACCTGAGGCTCCTGTCAGTCACTTTGTGTGTGTGTGTGTGTGTGTGTGTGTGTGTGTGTGTGTGTGTGTGTGTGTGTGTGTGTGTGTGTGTGTGTGTGTGTGTGTGTGTGTGTGTGTGTGTGTGTGTACAGCATGCGTGCGAGACAACATGTCTTGTGTGTATGTGTGTATGTGTGCAAGACAACATGTCTTGTGTGGATGTGTGTGTGTGCCTGTCTTATGCCGTCATGGCCTCCTTGGTTCAGGCTGAGTCATTGAGCGTGGAGGTAAGAGGTCAGAGGTTAGAGGTTAGAGGGGAGGAGTCAGTCTGGTTAGAGCTGGAGAAGACTAGCGCACTACTGACCACTATGACGCCACTTGTACCCTGGTTTTAATGGCAGGCAGGCAGGCAGGCAGCACCTACTTGTTACAAGGACAGGAGCAAAGACCACAGAATGCTCCTAGATCGTTCAAATTCTTTTCTGCATCCTTCATGTCCTTATTGATTTGGTCCATTCCCTCCTCGATGCGCTCCATTTGCTCTGATTAAACACAAGTAATTTATCCCCCACAGAACGAAGCACGTGAGAAGAAAAGGAAACAAAAGAAAGAAAGGAGGAGAGAAGACAAAGAGAAGACAACAGATTCAGACAGTCACTGTGACGAAAGGAAAAGAACTGGACGCCACCACATAGTGAAGAACCTTTGGGCTCGTTGGGTCAGTACCTACTTGTTACAGGGACATATGAAAAGGCCACAGCATTTCCCTAAATCTTTTAAACTTTTCTCGGCCTCCTTCATGTCTTGGTTAATATGGTTCATGCCATCTTCAACACGATCCAGTTGTTCTGGTCAGGACAAAGGGATGACAGCAGTGGAATGAATTTTATTGACTATGACAGAAATATATGAGTCAGGAGGAGCATTGAGCTGTGTGTGAGTTTCTATTGAGAGCATCAGTACACTGGTATAACATGAGCTGGATCTTCAGAGTACTGGGGACTGATTCAAGTCATGACTGAGACCCTCCGTTTCCATACATCATTTTTATATACTCATTTCATTTTACGTACACAAAAGCACCTATTTATTTGTATTACAGAAACTTTAATTTATTTACTTGAATGTACATACTATTTTTTATTTGGGATGGAAGTGGATGTTTGTTGTCAAATGTTCATGTTTGAAAAGGACCTTCTTATTTAAGTCTTTTAGTGTTGGAAATTATGTGAAATAAATATTAGTGGTTTAAACTGAAAATCTAAAGATATAACCCTTCACAATGTTCGCCATGGTTGAAGCTTCATGGAAACTTAGGGCAAATCTGAAATCCTACCGATTCTACCCTACAGTATCCTTCCCCTAGGAAATTCTGTATGCCGTTCATGGGCAGTGGGGTCTGGACCTGGTGAAGGTAGCTGGGTGGGTCCTATTGATGTGGTGTGGGGTAGGGTTCGGTTGGGTTGGGGTAAATTCCATTGTCAATTCAGCAGAAAGTTCATAATGAATGGAACATTGACAACATTGTCTATGAGGATTTTTTTACTCGTTAATTTAATTTCAGTTTTATTTAAATCAAATTGTCATTAAATTAATGCATTTTCAATTTAATTATCTGCAGTAAATGTATTGAAAATGGAATTGACCACAGCCCTGGTGTGGGAGGGGTGCCCCCCAGGGAGGTGGGTGCATGGACAACTCCGGGGTCGTGGTTTAGGAGACTGCATAGGAATTACGTGCAGTATGTGTTATAGTGAGATGAGGTTGGAAGGTAGAGTAGAGAACGTCAGGAATACAGTCAAGGCTAAGCCCATTGACACTGTCCACCTTTGTAAAATCCCTGGCATGCTTTTGTACTGTACCAACAACTTAGTCATGTGACCTTTACTTAAACAGAGGAGAAGAAGAACGTAAAATGGAAATAATACATTTATTTGCCAGTGGAACATTACCCGACCCTACATTTTCCATCCAATTTTCTTTGTTATTTAACTTTGTGATTAATTCAAACCTTATGCACTGCATCAGCCTCAGGCTTCTCCAATACGACACCATCAATAAGCGGAGGTCAGAGGGCAGCTAGCCAGGCTTAGAGACACCTCAGCAACTAGCGAGCCGTCCAAATGGGCTTTGTGGAGGCAACCCTGGAGCAGTTTGACGCTTATTGTCATGAGTCTTGTCCTTGAGGCAGAACTACACGATTTCCACTAGATGTGCCAGCTGCAAAGTCAAAATTGTCTATATTATAAAAATGCATGATTTTGTTGTGCTTTTTGGACTTAATTTAAAGTTAGGGTTAGGCATTATGGTTAGCAGTGGGGTTAAGGTTAGGGTGATGTTTATGTTCCAGCTAGTGACCACTCTGCAGAGCTGCCTCCAGAACAAGATTCATGATTTAAAAACGCTTCCCTGTAACCCTGGATGGATGCATTGCAGAAGGGGAGAGATAAGTTGATAGAGGGATGACAAAGATATAGAGGGATGACATAGATATAGAGGGATGACAAAGATATAGAGGGATGACATAGATATAGAGGGATGACAAAGATATAGAGGGATGACATAGATATAGAGGGATGATAGAGATATAGAGGGATGACAGAGATATAGAGGGATGACAGAGATATAGAGGGATGATAGAGATATAGAGGGATGACAGAGATATAGAGGGATGACAGAGATATAGAGGGATGACAGAGATATAGAGGGATGATAGAGATATAGAGGGATGACAGAGATATAGAGGGATGACAGAGATATAGAGGGATGACAAAGATATAGAGGGATGATATAGATATGGAGGGGTGATAGAGATATGGAGGGACGGTAGAGATATAGAGGGATGACAGAGATATAGAGGGATGACATAGACATAGAGGGATGATAGAGATATAGAGGGATGATAGAGATACAGAGGGATGACAGAGATATAGAGGGATGACAGAGATATAGAGGGATGATATAGATATGGAGGGGTGATAGAGATATGGAGGGGTGATAGAGATATGGAGGGATGATAAAGATATGGAGGGATGATAAAGATATGGAGGGATGATAAAGATATGGAGGGATGATACAGATATGAAGGGATGATAAAGACATGGAGGGATGACAGAGATATGGAGGGATGATTAAGATTTGGAGGGATGATAAAGATATGGAGAGATGATAAAGATATGGAGGGATGATTGAGATATGGAGGGATGATAAAGGAATGAGCAGATTACAGTGAGTCTGTAATTAAGGACCTCGGTCGTGGGCTTTCCCCATTAGGATCTGATCACAGCAGTCGAACCGGCCAATCAGAAGGCTAGATTGTGGCTAATGCCTTCCGGCAGGACAAATATGTCCTTTGGTCAATCCAAGCACAACAAACCAGTGGTATTGCCAATAACCCACTACGCACACACTGGTTGAATTGATGTCTGTGCCCAGTGGGAAGGTTCAACTGAACCAAGGTTTAGGCCATGTTATTAGTTTCTCTATATAACATTTGTTATTGGTCACTATCAGGTGTAAATCATGTGTGCATTCTTCGTCTGCTTTATAGAGTAACAAGACTTTAAGGAATATGGCTAGCACAGTAGTCCTTTAGTGGAGTACAGTATGTGTTAAACATGTTGACTTGTCCTGTTTGTTTCTGTGTGGCTACGTCTGTTCATGACATGTCATAATACAGTGCATTCACAAACTGCATTTAACCAGGGATGATACAAAAGTGTGTTCAATTGTTAGTGTGTAAATACATGGAAGAATGAGAATGAATTTTGTCGTTAAATCGATCCTTGATTTACTTCCCCAACTCTGAGACAGAACCGGTTTTATCACTACACCTTTGACACGTTGGCCTACTGTTCGGTTGGTGGCCTTTTAGGGACAAACCTCCATGACTGGAAGAATTCACCCAAATTATGGATAAGTGGGCTTCTCCAATTCAACTTTTGGCACAGAAGTATAATGGAGACTTAAATATAGTAAATAAAGGGTGGTTGTTGCGGTGTTTGGCCTGAGAATGTTTTGAGGTATACTTGTCGTCTTTGGGGTACGAAACCAGAGAAAAGCTGTTAGCGAAGCGAATGAAAAACTGTTAATGAATCCAAAGAAAACATGTTAGCAAAACCAAAGAATATAAGTTAGTGAAACTAAGGTAATTAAGTTAGCGAACCAAAGAAAATATGTTAGCACACCAAGAACAAGCAGTTAGCAAACAAAACCAAAAGTTAGAAAACGGAAAAAAAAGAATTGTTAGTTTCTTCGTCAGGTTTCAAAAGAATTGTTGACCTGCAGTGGAATTCATAATAAAGCATGCATTAGGGCAGAAATTAAAATAGATGAAAATCATTGTTTCAAAGGGGTAGTTGGAGAAAACCTTAGTTATGAGCTGGCATGTAATGGATAAGAGCAAGTCCACAGGAAACAATTCAACCATCAAGAATATCTACATTTGTTTGTTTACATAAACGTCTAAAAGATAACCATATGAGTTTATTCTAACTCATCCATATATCTGTCTATTTCAATGTACAAAGCACTTGAAAATAACTCAAGTTGAAATATACGGTAGAATCTGTCGTTCTAGCTAACTACTTCAAAACATGCACTGTTATGTTATTCATAGCGAAACATTAGTTACAAGGCTGGGAACGTCGTCCCATTGGGTTCCCCTTCCGGAAGACATCCAACACTTACCTCCTTGCTCGTCCAGCATAACCAAGGTCCTGATACCAGCATCTTTACTCTACTCCCCAATAACCACAGCGGAGAGAGGTGAAGAAGGAAGGGATGAATGGAAGGAAATAAAGAGAAAGAGAGAGGTCAGATCACAAAGGGGGGATATGGACGCCTTATAGAATACACATTAGAGTGCAAATGCAACATGATTGGAAAACAGGATGAGACCATCAGAATAAAACCCACCTCAAGCCTTAGACAAAGTTAGACCAAGGTCTTGCCATTTGCTCAACTTAAAATCTCTCAAGAAACAGTAACATTGTCCGAATCGTGACAGCCTGAGAATATTTGCATATTCTAACCGTTTCTGGTGTGATTTTAAACTGGATTGGCCAACCTGTGTGTCTTTGACTTTGCTGTAATGGGTTTTAATGCGCTTCGGGTTTTAATGTTGTAGGTGTTTATGTTTAAAAATGTAGATATTGAGGGAAAGTGGCGTCGCCTGTTACCCTCCTGTGAGAGGAAGTGGGGTAGTATTGATCAGGTTCAGAGGTTATAAGCCAGGGAACATTAACCCTTTGTTTGGTATGACACATTATAAATAGCTGACATTCAAAGACAATTGATAAAAAATATCCTAAATGAAAAGCTTTACATCAGATTGAAAGTTGATAATAATGCCAAAATCGGGCTTTATGCCTATTTATGATGCAGGCACCATCTTTTCTCTTACAGCAGACTGTACACTGCTATTCTATATCTGTGTAAGATCATTTCACCAATCCCAGCAGTGGATTACAGTGCACTTGGAGACCTTGGGGTTCTGAAACTACATGAATAGCCAGCCCAAACCACTCTCCGCAGGGTCGGTAGAAAACTACATGAATAGCCAGCCCAAACCACTCTCCGCAGGGTCGGTAGAAAACTACATGAATAGCCAGCCCAAACCACTCTCCGCAGGGTCGGTAGAAAACTACATGAATAGCCAGCCCAAACCACTCTCCGCAGGGTCGGTAGAAAACTACATGAATAGCCAGCCCAAACCACTCTCCGCAGGGTCGGTAGAAAACTACATGAATAGCCAGCCCAAACCACTCTCCGCAGGGTCGGTAGAAAACTACATGAATAGCCAGCCCAAACCACTCTCCGCAGGGTCGGTAGAAAACTACATGAATAGCGAGCCCAAACCACTCTCCGCAGGGTCGGTAGAAAACTACATGAATAGCCAGCCCAAACCACTCTCCGCAGGGTCGGTAGAAAACTACATGAATAGCCAGCCCAAACCACTCTCCGCAGGGTCGGTAGAAAACTACATGAATAGCCAGCCCAAACCACTCTCCGCAGGGTCGGTAGAAAACTACATGAATAGCCAGCCCAAACCACTCTCCGCAGGGTCGGTAGAAAACTACATGAATAGCCAGCCCAAACCACTCTCCGCAGGGTCGGTAGAAAACTACATGAATAGCCAGCCCAAACCACTCTCTGCAGGGTCGGTTTTCAGGGATACAGTATTTTCAACCTAACATCCATTTCCCCTGAAAAACGGGTGTGGGACTCTGTTCAGGCATCTTTTTACACCTGCTATGTTAGGTTAGCCAACGCTATCCATATTAGTACTTGATTGGCTTTAGATACAGATACAGTATGGACCTCTGACCAGTGTGCAATGTGGCTAACAAAACAAAACTCTCCTGATATCATGGAGACTTTTACAGTTCCTGGCTGACTAATAAACATGGAACCTGGTGTGGAGCATAGGCAGCATAAATAAGACACCCTGCCTCTCCTGGCTCTCATTCCTGCCTCCTCAGCAGTTTACAAGGAGGAGAGCATCAACGTTTGGGGCAAGGGGGGAGCAATAAGCCACAACTGCAGTGTATAAATTATTCTGTAATTTAGCATTCCACTTCCCAGAGAAATCCCAAGTTAGTTAATATGACTCCCAGGGGAGTCTTCTTGGCACAATCGAATACGATCCCCATAGTGCACTGCACTGAAGCCCTCATCTAGGCTCAGCTTGGCTCGATACTATCACCTTATGCAAACCGTATGGATGGAAATGGATACACCTGGATTCCATCATTATGTATTTGGAAATGCAGATCCATTTTTGTTTGTATGAAAAAGAGAATTTGCTCACCTAAATCTTATGACAACAGAGAGAGAGATAATCACTTTAATCAAATAGAATCTGTGTTCTGGACCTGTGGGGTGATACACTCTTATCGCTAATCATCTGATTAATCATCGCAGTCTAACTGTCCCTCTCTTCCTCTCTTGCTCCCTCTTTCCATTATCCTCCATTTTCTCTTTTGTCAGACAGTCCCTCCCTCTATCTTCACCGACACTTGTCTGTTTGTCACGTCTGAGGTGCTGTTATTCTTCCCTCCCTCCCTCCCTCCCTCCCTCCCTCCCTCCCTCCCTCCAGTGATGACAGGGTGGTGCTGTGCTGTGCTATTCGGTGAGATATATGAACTGATGATCAATATGACCTTGAGATATGCAGCACAAAGCTGTCATCAGAGACCTGTTCTCTCCCTCCCTATCCCTCTCTCTCTCTCGCTCTCTCTCCTGATCTCTCCCTCCCTCTCTCTCTCGCTCTCTAGCTCCTCTGATCTCTCTCTCATCTCCACTCTTCTTACCAAGATAACATTTCAAAACTCTCAACAGTGTTATTTTAACACTGTATTAGTAGGAATCATACGTGCACTGTAAAAGTTATAGATTTAACACTCTCCGAGTTAAATGTGCTCCAGTAAATTTGCTGTGCCAGGCAGATCCTGGTTCTGTACATGCAGAACACACAGTGCATGTCTTACCCATGTCAATACCTCGCACGGCTCGGCATTGTATTCTGGCCTGGCGTTGTGAACACTGTAAGTATGAATGGTGTCTTTCTCTTACCTCTTCCACCAGTTGTAGCATACGACGAGTGCTCTCCAGTGACTGTGGACAGAAAGGAGAAGAAACATTAGAACTGGAAAGCATCAGAAGACATGACAGATATGACTGGAGGTTGAGATGCAGGTCTAGATAGCACCATGTGGTCTACTATAGATAGCACCATGTGGTCTACTATAGATAGCACCATATGGTCTACTATAGATAGCACCATATGGTCTACTATAGATAGCACCATGTGGTCTACTATAGATAGCACCATATGGTCTACTATAGATAGCACCATATGGTCTACTATAGACTATAGATAATACATATGGTCTACTTTAGATAGCACCATATGGTCTACTATAGATAGCACCATGTGGTCTACTATAGATAGCACCATGTGGTCTACTATAGATAGCACCATATGGTCTACTATAGATAGCACCATATGGTCTACTATAGATAGCACCATGTGGTCTACTATAGATAGCACCATATGGTCTACTATAGATAGCACCATATGGTCTACTATAGATAGCACCATATGGTCTACTATAGATAGCACCATGTGGTCTACTATAGATAGCACCATATGGTCTACTATAGATAGCACCATATGGTCTACTATAGATAGCACCATGTGGTCTACTATAGATAGCACCATATGGTCTACTATAGATAGCACCATATGGTCTACTATAGATAGCACCATATGGTCTACTATAGATAGCACCATGTGGTATACTCCAGATAGCACCATGTGGTCTACTATAGATAGCACCATATGGTATACTATAGATAGCACCATATGGTCTACTATAGATAGCACCATGTGGTCTACTATAGATAGCACCATATGGTCTACTATAGATAGCACCATATGGTCTACTATAGATAGCACCATATGGTCTACTATAGATAGCACCATATGGTCTACTATAGATAGCACCATATGGTCTACTATAGATAGCACCATATGGTCTACTATAGATAGCACCATATGGTCTACTATAGATAGCACCATGTGGTCTACTATAGATAGCACCATATGGTCTACTATAGATAGTACCATATGGTCTACTCTAGATATCACCATATGGTCTACTCTCGATAGCACCATGTGGTATAATCCAGATAGCACCATATGTTTGTTCGTGAAATATAATTGCCTAAAATTGTAACTGGAATCGATTACCAATCCAATCAAAATGATAATCAAAATGATACTATGGCGGCAGGTAGCCTAGTGGTTAGAGGCAGGTAGCCTAGTGGTTAGAGGCAGATAGCCTAGTGGTTAGAGGCAGGTAGCTTAGTGGTTAGAGGCAGGTAGCTTAGTGGTTAGAGGCAGGTAGCCTAGTGGTTAGAGCTACCTGGTTAGAGGCAGGTAGCCTAGTGGTTAGAGGCAGGTAGCCTAGTGGTTAGAGCTACCTGGTTAGAGGCAGGTAGCCTAGTGGTTAGAGGCAGGTAGCCTAGTGGTTAGAGCAGGTAGCCTAGTGGTTAGAGCAGTTAGCCTAGTGGTTAGAGGCAGGTAGCCTAGTGGTTAGAGGCAGGTAGCCTAGTGGTTAGAGCTACCTGGTTAGAGGCAGGTAGCCTAGTGGTTAGAGCTACCTGGTTAGAGGCAGGTAGCCTAGTGGTTAGAGCAGGTAGCCTAGTGGTTAGAGCAGGTAGCCTAGTGGTTAAAGCAGGTAGCCTAGTGGTTAGAGGCAGGTAGCCTAGTGGTTAGAGCAGGTAGCCTAGTGGTTAGAGCAGGTAGCCTAGTGGTTAGAGCAGGTAGCCTAGTGGTTAGAGCAGGTAGCCTAGTGGTTAGAGCAGGTAGCTTAGTGGTTAGAGGCAGGTAGCTTAGTGGTTAGAGGCAGGTAGCCTAGTGGTTAGAGCTACCTGGTTAGAGGCAGGTAGCCTAGTGGTTAGAGCTACCTGGTTAGAGGCAGGTAGCCTAGTGGTTAGAGCAGGTAGCCTAGTGGTTAGAGCAGGTAGCCTAGTGGTTAAAGCAGGTAGCCTAGTGGTTAGAGGCAGGTAGCCTAGTGGTTAGAGCAGGTAGCCTAGTGGTTAGAGCAGGTAGCCTAGTGGTTAGAGCAGGTAGCCTAGTGGTTAGAGCGTTGGACTAGTAATCGCACGTTTGCAAGATTGACTCCCTGAGCTGACAAGGTAAAATCTGTAGATTTGCCCCTGAACAAGGCAGTTAACCCACTGTTCCTAGGCCATCATTGAAAGTAAGAATTTGTTCTTAACTGACTTGCTTAGTTAAAAACAGGTAAAATAGATATTACATTAATTTTCTGAACTAATTGATTTTCTGTAATTTCATACATTTTATATTAAGTGCAATCAAGAACATGATTTTCCTGTCTTTGATATATTTCCACGCTATGATGTTGGAATAATACTGTGAAATTGTGAAAATGATCATATTGCCCTTTTAGTGTGGGAGCTGTTTGAAAAGACCACCTGAAATGTCAGCCTGTTTTGGTGGGATGGAGTTTTGGCCTGCCTGGTGACATCACCAAGCAGTAAATGAGTTAATAAACCAATAAGAAAGAGAGTTCCAAACCTCTCTGCCAGTAACAGCTAGTTTTCAGTTTTGCCTTTCCCACTCAGACCACTCCCAGACAGTCTTGCTTGAGAAATTGCTCTTCGCTAAGAAGCTATTTTTGTTTCTTTTTGACCATTTGGATTTAAAACAATGACAGTAAGATACTTAACTGTTACCCATAAATAATTGATATTGAGATAAAAATGATTGCATTGGACCTTTAAGGTTAAACTAAAAATATCATGTTGCGTATCAGTAGGGTGAATTGTTACAATGACCATCATGGAAATAACAGAACTCTGATGTAGCTACAGGGAGTCAGTTATAGGATATGTTTCTTTAGAGGCACATAAAAACATAAAATCCCAAATTATGCACAATCATGACAATACTGTGCAAACAATACATTTAAAAGGTTTGGAAGCATTACTGAACTTGTATTTTAAATACATTTGCATTTAAATAAGATTAAAACAGTGCTTCTATTTATCAGTATCATTCAAACTGTTGTAAACCATGTCGTAAAATAACTGCATATACTCTACATTGAAGGCTTGGGATCAATTTCCCAGCCCCCTGTTGGCCAGCTAGCAAGATAGCGGCATGCTCCAGTTTTCTCTCTAAATAGAGATCATTAAGCATGTGGCTGTGAGGCTCTGGCTGTACTGGGGCTGTGGGGTTTCTGTGGGAGCTGTGATATCTTATCCCTTTTGCATGGCTGCAGCTCGGATCCGCTCTGTGATGCAGCTCACTGCACTGCTGGGCCCCCGGGGGTGAAGGAGGGGGGGGGGGGGAGGGAGGTGACACAGCCCGGGCTCACAGGCTGAGCCTCAACGCTGTAACGTTTACAGTCAGCCTCTTTTCTACAGTCATCTTCTCCCCCACCCCCATCAGAAACCAAGTGACCACCACCATACTCTGAATCTCAGAGATACAGCTTCAAGATGGCCGTTGTGTAAGAAACGTCTCAAGGTGAGATGTTGTTTAGCATTATCGACGTGATTGGACAGAGAGAGAGAGGAAACTGTGATTGGAACCACCATTGTATGTCCTGGTTGTGTTGCATGTGTGTGTGAGTGTTTAATATTCTGCTCAGCTGTGAAAGTGTGAGTCATCGGAGAGGCGGGAGAAATGTGGGCTAGGCTGCTGCAGGCTAGTACTGAGGCTGCTGGCAACACACACACGTACAAACTAACACACACACACTTCACAGTTACATAAGACTGGATGCAGTTGGACACTCCCTCCACCTGACACACAGACCCTGGCATTGAGCAGCCGATGAGGCCAACAGCACATTACCCTTCTCTATAGGAACTGGCTTCCGCTGCCAGGATGAGGTCATCTAGCGGGCTATCTTATGGTAATGTGTGACACTGTAACGTGTACAGTCACTTTAGGTGGAAGATGTATTTAACTGGATCTGTGGATTTTATGTCGAGTGGAGAGTGAGGAATGAGTTTATCATCAATTCTACACCTTTTAACTCCAAGCTTATCTTTTCATATTTGTTTTACGTGTAGTGGCTGCATATGCCTATTTCTGGATGATTTTCTGTGTACTCCCTGAAGGCTTGAGTGTCTCTCACGTGTCTCTAAATCTGTTGAAGATGTGGTAAACAGTAGCATGGGTAGGGGTTGTGTTGCTCACCTCATCTCCAAGCTGGTCGGCGCGTTGCTGCATATCCGACAGCTCATTGCGCATGTCCAAGTCTTCAGCCATGGCTACTGGCTGTACGGGGTGGAGTTGGTCTCCAACGGGAAAGAATAGATCCTACTGGGAGGCCGGGGAAGACTAGCGGAGGAAAGGAGACACAAAACAACACATGTTATCATGCTAAGCTAAAGAACCTCTTTTAGCACGCTAAGCTAGAAACATAATTTAGTCTGCTAAGCTAAACGACAGCCTTTAGCATGCTAAGCTAAACAAGTATGTTCCCAGTGCTAAGGTTATGTTCCAATTGACATACTAGAATACCACTTAGAATGCGTGCCAAATACATTGCTTCAGTGCTAGTGTAGATATTTGTGTTTTTTTAGGAAGGGTGCTACATCATGTTATTTTCTGAGATGTGTTTTGCCCAATGCCACAGTAATTAACCTACACATCAAAAGTGAATCTACCCACCTCCCCCCCAAAAAAGGTATGTTTTGTTTGATCACATTGTCTCTATTTTCTTGGATCTCAGGCGAATGAACGGCAGTCGCTTTTCATCTGCAGTCCCTGGCGCAGTTAGAGCCCAGTATAATAGAGGATTAGTGACTGTAACAGCATTTGTTCCACTGAATGAAAAGGAAGTGTGCAAGTCATTGATGTTTGCAGAATGATGGCAGTCTTAGAGAGTCAAGTCGAAGGGATATTGTGGGTTGGCTAGCTAGCACACTGGACACTGTAAGCCTGTGCTGTGTTTCCCTGTAGACCAGAATCATTAGAGGTTCAATCATACAGTAGACAGCAGTGGAGGCTGCTGAGGGGAGGACGGCTCATAATAATGGCTGGAATGGAGTCAATGGAATGGTATCAAAACACATCAAAGACGTGGTTTCCATGTGGTTGATACCATTCCATCAACTCCATTCCAGCCATTATTATGAGCCGTCCTCCCCTCAGCAGCCTCCACTGTCAGACAGGGGTTTGATCTCTCCTCAGTAGCACCCACTCACATTCACTGAGGGATTGACGACAGTCATTGTTTACCTTGCTAAATATAATAGAGGGGCAATCGTATCGGTATGCATGTCACAGAATATATGTACCCTTCACAGTAAGGTTCGCTGATGACTATAATAAATCATCTTTACAAGGGTTACCTAACAACCTAACAACATCGAAATCACCAACGTTAAAGTTATGTGTAGTAGTGTACAATATTATGTGTCAGAGAGTGTATCATCGTTCGTGACAAGGGATTCTAGATTATATTCCATATTCTGCCCCCCAGATCGTTCTGTTCCCTTGCAGTTGGAGCCTACATGTGTCGTGGGAATCTCACAACATCTGTGATTGTAACAAGCGCCACATCTTTAATACAGCAATCTTAAAGATGTATTACAGTAATCAGTAAACTCCTACATACAGATATACATATTCTCATGCAGAAGTGACCATATTATCATGTTATTAACAAAATACAGTATCACTCATAACCTTTTTTACAGCCACGGGGGAACTATCCCACTGGGCACAAACGTCAGTCTAGTTTTGATTTACATTTGGTTGAGTTGTCAACTAACGTGAATTCAATGTGAAATCAACAAAAAATGTCACTGTCTTGTCATTGGATTTAGGTTAAAAGTTGGGTGAAAAGAAGATTAAATTCCTTTACGTTGATGACTTTTTTCAAATCCAATCAGTTTTCCACCTCGATTCAACATCATCACATTGAATTGTTTTGTTGAAATGACGTGGAAACAATGTTGATTCAACCAGTTTTTGTCCCGTGGGATCTTTGTACACAAAGCACACAGTATGTTTGCTTTCCTCTCTCCATAGCTTTTCTTTAGACGTTTCCTTCCCCTGCATGGCTAAACACAACCAGCAGCCATCTTGGATTACAGAAATCTCTTACCGACTGGGCAGCAGCAGAAGCAGTGCCTTTAAAATCAAATTAGATTGAAAAACAGGGCATCAAAATGTGTTACCAGAGAAAGAAAGGCTTTCATCTCAAACACAAACAGGCTTCTCTCTCTGGAGCCCCTCAAGGCTGCCTGTTATCCCCTCTGCAGTTTACCGCTGAAACTAGCACATCAACCAGTCCTAAACTGAGGGGTGCAGAGGGCAACTGAAAACATGCCATCAATTAATAGAATTTTAATAAACCAATTAATTAATTATTTAATCAACCTATTGAGTCATATTATTTAATCCAGCTACTAATTGAACGTTTTCACAATGGACTAGAGATATGTGTGTGTGAACCATTTAGATTCTGATCTAAAGATTCCATTTAGTTTCTGATCTAAAGATTCCATTTAGATTCTGATCTAAAGATTCCATTTAGTTTCTGATCTAAAGATTCCATTTAGATTCTGATCTAAAGATTCCATTTAGATTCTGATCTAAAGATTCCATTTAGTTTCTGATCTAAAGATTCCATTTAGATTCTGATCTAAAGATTCCATTTAGATTCTGATCTAAAGATTCCATTTAGTTTCTGATCTAAAGATTCCATTTAGTTTCTGATCTAAATATTCCATTTAGATTCTGATCTAAAGATTCCATTTAGTTTCTGGTCTAAAGACTCCATTTAGATTCTGATCTAAATATTCCATTTAGATTCTGATCTAAAGATTCCATTTAGATTCTGATCTAAAGATTCCATTTAGTTTCTGATCTAAAGACTCCATTTAGATTCTGATCTAAATATTCCATTTAGATTCTGATCTAAAGATTCCATTTAGATTCTGATCTAAAGATTCCATTTAGATTCTGATCTAAAGATTCCATTTAGATTCTGATCTAAAGATTCCCTTTAGATTCTGATCTAAAGATTCCATTTAGATTCTGATCTAAAGATTCCCTTTAGTTTCTGATCTAAAGATTCCATTTAGTTTCTGATCCATTTAGATTGAGATCTGATGAAACCGTTGTCATTCTGAGTGTGAACTACAAGCCCAGGGTTTTTCACCTCTCTTGGACATTGTGAAGACGTGATTCATGCTGAAGGAGCATCCATTAGGGTTGTTGTCACAGAAACATGGATACCCCTTGGAGACGTATGTCATAACTAGTTGAGACTTTAAACACAGCTAGGACACAACCTGGCCTACGTACTGTATATGCTACAGTACATATACTCCTCCTTACTATGTAGAGAGCTTGAAAGCACTTGGAAAAACCCTATATAAAAAAGCACTATATAAATCCAATCCTCTGACTTCAAATATATGCATAACACAAGAGAACAAAATCTAAGGTATCATGTGAAAATCTATTCAACTGAATTACTTATTTGCAGTGCAAATAGACGGGAATCTAAGTGGGAATCAGCAGGTAATATTCAGATAACACAAGGAACTCTATCAATCTGTAAAGCGTTACAATGTAGAAATGCTAGAAATGTAAAGGTAATTTCCTATTGAGCCGAAATCTGCAGAGTTTACCGTGAATGCAGTCTCCTCTAACATGAGAATATTACATTTTCATCATGCTGCAACACGATACGAAATGAATAGATCCCGAGGTAAACATGCTGCTACACCATCAACCTACAAATCTGGACCACAGAATCAACACAATCAATGTGTGACGGTGAACGGTCCACGTCCATCTGCACTGACAGATAAACAGGAAGCTTTATGTTACCCTCAGATCCAGCAGAGAGAGAATGGGTTTCTGTCATGTTAACAAGGTCAGACACATTTACTGATTGGCTCAGCTAATTTACTATGATTTACTGTCTTCTGTTTCCCTCTGACAGCTGCCAGACATCTGCCTCTGAGACAGACACGCTGCCTTATTCTCTACCTTCCTTGACCTCCTTCCCCTCCCTCCCCTCTTCAAGCCCATCCACTATCTAATCTATCCATCTACCTCCCTCTTTCTCTCCAAACCTCATCCTCTTCCTCTCTCTTTCTCTCCAAACCTCATCCTCTACCTCCCTTTTTCTCTCCAAACCTCATCCTCTACCTCCCTATTTCTCTCCAAACCTCTTCCTCTACCTCCCCCTTTCTCTCCAAACCTCATCCTCTACCTCCCTCTTTCTCTCCAAACCTCATCCTCTACCTCCCTCTTTCTCTCCAAACCTCATCCTCTACCTCCCTCTTTCTCTCCAAACCTCATCCTCTACCTCCCTCTTTCTCTCAAAACTTCATCCTCTACCTCCCTATTTCTCTACAAACCTCATCCTCTACATCCCTATTTCTCTCCAAACCTCATCCTCTACCTCCCTATTTCTCCACAAACCTCATCCTCTACCTCCCTATTTCTCTCCAAACCTTATCCTCTACCTCCCTCTTTCTATCCAAACCTCATCCTCTACCTCCCTCTTTCTCTCCAAACCTCATCCTCTCCCTCCCTCTTTCTCTCCAAACCTCATCCTCTACTTCCCTTTTTCTCTCCAAACCTCATCCTCTACATCCCTATTTCTATCCAAACCTCATCCTCTACCTCCCTCTTTCTCTCCAAACCTCATCCTCTACCTCCCTCTTTCTCTCCAAACCTCATCCTCTTCCTCTCTCTTTCTCTCCAAACCTCATCCTCTACCTCCCTCTTTCTCTCCAAACCTCATCCTCTACCTCCCTCTTTCTCTCCAAACCTCATCCTCTTCCTCTCTCTTTCTCTCCAAACCTCATCCTCTACCTCCCTCTTTCTCTCCAAACCTCATCCTCTACCTCCCTCTTTCTCTCCAAACCTCATCCTCTACCTCCCTCTTTCTCTCCAAACCTCATCCTCTACCTCCCTCTTTCTCTCAAAACTTCATCCTCTACCTCCCTATTTCTCTACAAACCTCATCCTCTACCTCCCTCTTTCTCTCCAAACCTCATCCTCTACATCCCTCTTTCTCACCAAACCTCATCCTCTACCTCCCGCTTTCTCTCTAAACTTCATCCTCTACCTCCCTCTTTCTCTCCAAACCTTATCCTCTACCTCCCTCTTTCTTTCCAAACCTTATCCTCTACCTCCCTCTTTCTCTCCAAACCTCATCCTCTACCTCCCTATTTCTCTCCAAACCTCATCCTCTACCTCCCTCTTTCTCTCCAAACCTCATCCTCTACTTACCTCTTTCTCTCCAAACCTCATCCTCTACATCCCTATTTCTATCCAAACCTCATCCTCTACCTCCCTCTTTCTCTCCAAACCTCATCCGCTACCTCCCTCTTTCTCTCCAAACCTCATCCTCTTCCTCTCTCTTTCTCTCCAAACCTCATCCTCTTCCTCTCTCTTTCTCTCCAAACGTCATCCTCTACCTCCCTCTTTCTCTCCAAACCTCATCCTCTACCTCCCTCTTTCTCTCCAAACCTCATCCTCTACCTCCCTCTTTCTCTCCAAACCTCATCCTCTACCTCCCTCTTTCTCTCCAAACTTCATCCTCTACCTCCCTATTTCTCTACAAACCTCATCCTCTACCTCCCTCTTTCTCTCCAAACCTCATCCTCTACCTCCCTCTTTCTCTACAAACCTCATCCTCTACCTCCCTATTTCTCTCCAAACCTTATCCTCTACCTCCCTCTTTTTCTCCAAACCTCATCCTCTTCCTCTCTTTCTCTCCAAACCTCATTCTCTACCTCCCTCTTTCTCTCCAAACCTCATCCTCTTCCTCTCTCTTTCTCTCCAAACCTCATCCTCTACCTCCCTCTTTCTCTCCAAACCTCATCCTCTACATCCCTATTTCTCTCCAAACTTCATCCTCTACCTCCCTATTTCTCTACAAACCTCATCCTCTACCTCCCTCTTTCTCTCCAAACCTCATCCTATACCTCCCTCTTTCTCTCCAAACATCATCCTCTACCTCCCTATTTCTCTCCAAACCTTATCCTCTACCTCCCTCTTTCTCTCCAAACCTCATCCTCTACATCCCTCTTTCTCTCCAAACCTCATCCTCTACTTCCCGCTTTCTCTCCAAACCTCATCCTCTACCTCCCTCTTTCTCTCCAAACCTTATCCTCTACCTCCCTCTTTCTCTCCAAACCTCATCCTCTACCTCCCTATTTCTCTCCAAACCTTATCCTCTACCTCCCTCTTTCTCTCCAAATCCAAAATACTGGTGATTGTTTCATTTGGGATTCGTAGGAAGCTCCAAATATCTGCAGGAATCTGCAGGAAGCATAATATCATTAAAGAAATGTCTGTGGAGATGTTTTCCAGTGTCATCCTCTTATTGATGATTCTAACACACGTCAGATTCTCCACCACTGCTCCATGCAAGCCACTGCTAGGCCTAACTGACTATTTGTCCTGATACAAGCTAACACACACACACACACACACACACACACACACACACACACACACACACACACACACACACACACACACACACACACACACACACACACACACACACACACACACACACACACACACGCACACACACGCATGCACGCACACACGCACGCACGCACACACTATAGGGAGTGTTTAACTGAGCTTTGCTGACTATAGCATAATTTCATTATGGCAGCAGACAATATGTTGTTAAATGTTTTATATGACAGCTCTTACATTTCCCAAGGTAATAAACACTGTGTACGCTTCGAGCTGACTAAAGACTTATTAATAAGATATTAAAGAGGAATTAATAAGATATTAAAAAGCAGTTAACCAGTTAATGCATCTGTTACTTTTACAATTTCCACATTTCAAAACGTAACTGTCAAAGATACTGTATTACATAACAGGCACCCTTCATAGACTATATGTCTGAGCTACAGTCAGGCAGCTATAATCACTGCAGGTCCAGTAATGAAACATATTGAGATGGCTTCATTCCCCACACGTTCCCTTATCTTATGAGGCGGCCATATTTCATGCCTTGTCCAATCACAGAGTACTTATAGAACGCCCTCCCAACCCCCACCCCCACCCCTGTCGGCTGGCTCTCCCTCGTGTGCCTGCAAATGATCTCGCCTGGAAAACCTAAAATGACTGTACACGTATTCATCAAATAAAGACCCTGCCTGGTACAGAACCACAAACACATTACCGTGCTGTCTGAAATCAAAATGAACGAGGGAATGAGAATTTCAAGGAGGTGCTTTAAATTCCTCAGGGATGCGTTCCGTGCCCTGATCGAAACTTCAGCTGAAGGTAACTGCCTTCGTCATTCATTCATTGGGCAGCAGCTATGTGGTTGACTCAAGCACTCAGACCAAACAAGTGTTCAGTTAGACTGGCATTTCCAAACCTTACAGACAAACTGGCACATGGTCTGTTCTGACAATAGGCGGAATCATTGTTCTGCTCCAACATTTAAACAGAGAATAGCTCTTTGTCTGTGTGCGTGTGTTCGTTTGCGTGCATGTTTGCGTGCTCACAGTGACCCTTTGTTTGCAACGGCTGCCATTTTCTCTTCTTCCTCGGTTAATCTCAGTCTTTGCTCCAGCTAATACCACACACAGTATCCACCACAACACCATTTACACATCAATCTGTGAGATATTAGCCTATGGAATAAGAATGAGTCCTCTTTAAATCATCGTAAGCTAAAGAAGCGTATTGTGAGGATGTTTTTGAAATCGTGTCACCTCTCTTCTAAAGCCCGTTGACACGGGGATATAAGGTAGCTGACCCTGCTGTTTACACTGGGATATAGGGTAGCTGACCCTGCTGTTTACACTGGGATATAGTGTAGCTGACCCTGTTGTTTACACTGGGATATAGGGTAGCTGACCCTGCTGTTTACACTGGGATATAGGGTAGCTGACCCTGCTGTTTACACTGGGATATAAGGTAGCTGACCCTGCTGTTTACACTGGGATATAAGGTAGCAGACCCTGCTGTTTACACCGGGATATAAGGTAGCAGACCCTGCTGTTTACACTGGGATATAGGGTAGCAGACCCTGTTGTTTACACTGGGATATAGGGTAGCAGACCCTGCTGTTTACACTGGGATATAAGTTAGCAGACCCTGTTGTTTACACTGGGATATAGGGTAGCAGACCCTGCTGTTTACACTGGGATATAGGGTAGCAGACCCTGCTGTTTACACTGGGATATAGGGTAGCAGACCCTGCTGTTTACACTGGGATATAGGGTAGCAGACCCTGTTGTTTACACTGGGATATAAGGTAGCAGACCCTGTTGTTTACACTGGGATATAGGGTAGCTGACCCTGCTGTTTACAGTGGGATATAGGGTAGCAGACCCTGTTGTTTACACTGGGATATAGGGTAGCAGACCCTGCTGTTTACACTGGGATATAGGGTAGCAGACCCTGCTGTTTACACTGGGATATAGGGTAGCAGACCCTGTTGTTTACACTGGGATATAAGGTAGCAGACCCTGTTGTTTACACTGGGATATAGGGTAGCTGACCCTGTTGTTTACACTGGGATATAAGGTAGCAGACCCTGTTGTTTACACTGGGATATAAGGTAGCTGACCCTGTTGTTTACACTGGGATATAAGGTAGCAGGCCCTGTTGTTTACACTGGGATATAGGGTAGCAGACCCTGCTGTTTACACTGGGATATAAGGTAGCTGACCCTGTTGTTTACACTGGGATATAGGGTAGCTGACCCTGCTGTTTACACTGGGATATAAGGTAGCTGACCCTGTTGTTTACACTGGGATATAAGGTAGCTGACCCTGCTGTTTACACTGGGATATAGGGTAGCAGACCCTGTTGTTTACACTGGGATATAAGGTAGCAGACCCTGTTGTTTACACTGGGATATAGGGTAGCTGACCCTGTTGTTTACACTGGGATATAAGGTAGCAGACCCTGTTGTTTACACTGGGATATAGGGTAGCTGACCCTGCTGTTTACACTGGGATATAAGGTAGCTGACCCTGCTGTTTACACTGGGATATAGGGTAGCTGACCCTGCTGTTTACACTGGGATATAAGGTAGCTGACCCTGTTGTTTACACTGGGATATAAGGTAGCTGACCCTGTTGTTTACACTGGGATATAAGGTAGCTGACCCTGTTGTTTACACTGGGATATAAGGTAGCTGACCCTGTTGTTTACACTGGGATATAGGGTAGCTGACCCTGCTGTTTGCATTCATGACCTTCTCACACCACACAGGCTGTTTCAAAAAGCTGATTGTCCTCTCAAAATCACCTCTCTACAGTTGATTGTCCTCCTCCAATCCTCAATACAAAACACACACAAAAATGTGTACCTGCTTCTCATCCATCAATCAGTCAAATCTCCCTGAAATAGTCAGAACCAAAACTCATATTGTAGAGGTACTATTGAGGTAGTGTGATAACACATGTTTTCTGTCAATATGTTTGATTAAAGCTTGCGGTGCCATAAGCAATGGAGCCAATGGAATAGTTTTAAAGGTGCAAACCGCGCCCATCTGCTGGCCCTTCAGAAAGCAGCAACTAAATCAAATGCTCAACAAAGTACTTGAAAGAAAACAAATACTATCAAACCATGTACTGCAGAGCAGAAGCCCTATCTCGCCATGTACTGCAGAGCAGGAGCCCTATCTCCCCATGTACTGCAGAGCAGAAGCCCTATCTCCCCATGTACTGCAGAGCAGGAGCCCTATCTCCCCTGTGACGGTGGCAGGCAGTCACGGCAGTCACCTCTGCGGTCTCCTTGTGTAGGGTTACGGTCAGGGCCAGGGAGGCACCCAGCTGGGCTGGTCAAAACTAGCTCATTCCCTTCCTCTTGGGAACATTAACTAACAGCAGACTGCCCCCGGAGGGCCTGGGAAATATGACAAGTGACAAGCCAAACACGACAAAGAGCGGCCGCCGCAGAGGTTGGCAAGGGACAGGGGGAGAGGGGAGAGAGGTGGGATGGGGGAGAGAGGTGGGAGGGGGTAGAGAGGGGAGAGAGGTGAGATGGATGGGCAGAGGGGTGGGGTGAGGTGGGGAAAATAGTGAGAGGGGAGAGAAACGGGAGAGAATGGCAATGAGAGGTTATGGGAGAGGCAGGAGGAGACAACCTGTTACGAGACGATAGATCTGTAGAGAAATTCTACTGTACCAGACACTAGAGCTGGGATATGATCTGAACCTACTGTACCAGACACTAGAGCTGGGATATGATCTGAACCTACTGTACCAGACACTAGAGCTGGGATATGATCTGAACCTACTGTACCAGACACTAGAGCTGGGATATGATCTGAACCTACTGTACCAGACACTAGAGCTGGGATATGATCTGAACCTACTGTACCAGACACTAGAGCTGGGATATGATCTGAACCTACTGTACCAGACACTAGAGCTGGGATATGATCTGAACCTACTGTACCAGACACTAGAGCTGGGCGATATGGACAAAAATCAATTTTAAGATATATTGACTGAATCAACACCATAACGATAAATAGTTTATAACAATGTCCACCAGTTTTTTATATTACCCTTCAAACTACTACTGCTAGTTTGAATGTAGTAGCTATCAATTGTCCCAACAATCACCCATATTAGCTTCATTTTAAACTTCACATTTCTCTAGTATAGGCTACTGAACGATATCAGCTAAATGTCCACAATAAGTGGTCGGTTTGGTCGGTGTCGAACATTTTCAGTTTATTGTCCCAGCCCTACGAGACGTGTCGGCAGCCTGTTATGAATTAAAAGCATGACCTTCCAGTTTTTAATGGACTGAGACGATAAAACCGTGTCGAGATGCAGAGGCACGCCGAAACCTGCAGCAGATGCTTTTTTATGTTGTGATATTTGATGGAATTGAATCGCAAGGGGCACATTGAAGTACCCAATCCCCATCCCTGAAAGGAACATGCAGATACAATTACAGATGGTTTACTGATGCTGTGGTAATAGATAATCAAAGTGTTTTGTCTTAATCAATATTGATTTGTTTCATTATCCCCTTAATCATGTTTTTTTACTCTGGAATGTGTTTGTACTGTAATACAGCCTATTCAGATTCCTACCCCACAATGTTCCATTCAAACACGTTGATGTTCCAATTCCATAGATGTTCCGATTCCGTGAACACATTCATGGCTTATTTTTGACTGATTTATGGCAATTTTCCCCAAATCATTTATCTGTGTCCCAAATGGATAGGCTGTCATCTGGGACACATTGAATTATGTGGGAAGAATTACCATGAATCAGTCAAATCAGCCCCAAAATGTAATTTATCAGTTGTCCAGCGACAGCAGCCTCAGTAGCCAAGAAGTGGCAGCATTAGAGGCTATTAAATATTTGAGGAGTCATAAAGACAAAGACATTAAAAAGCAATTAGTGGGCCCCCGGGCCAAGAAACACATTCTGACAAGACCCTCACTCACAATATCTAATAATAATAGCTGTGTCTGAATGACATCGTATTATTCCCTAGTGCACTCATTGAATTACAGACAGGATCTCTAAGAGTATACTGCTGTTCTTCTTCTCTTCCTCCTCTTCTTCTTCTGCCCAATCCCTCATGATTATCTTTACATTTGGTTAAATATGAACATTAATAGGTGCTAATACATGTAATAACCATGTTCTAACCTACTATTTATTACATGTTACTAGTAGCAAGCAAAAGAGAGAGATGTTCATAATCCCCTATGAAAAAGACTTCAGACGGAGAGAAAAATAACTCATTATGAGTGTAAATCCAGTCAAGACAAATATGCATTGAGCTGATTGGCCAGGCAGGAAATTGAAGCATGTTACCTACAATTGTCCCTAATTGATATTCTCTATATTGCCATGAAGCTTTAGCTCAGTGAACCAACATCTGCATCATTATCATATTACGGCTATACGAAGAACACACACACACACACACACACACAGATTAGATCAAATCAAAATCTCTCAGGCAAATCAAATGTGTGTGTGCACGTGCATGCATGCGTGCAGGCGAGAGAAAGAGAGAAAGAGAGGAGAAAGATCCAATCCCAGGCAGTGATATGACAATAAAGCCAATGTATTGCATACAGTCAGAGGGTCATTACTCATTCACTATGAATTCTGATCAGGCAGTTCTAGGTACAGTATGTGCAAGCCAGAATAAAGTAAGTAGCCTTGGCTCACAACAGCAGGAGCCAATCTCCTGTTTCTATAGTGTGATGTACAAGCAACCACCTGGACAGGATACTAGTCTATCAGAGGGCCTTACCCCGAATTCTATCTCCTTAATCCCTAATTCTTTTATATGACTTGCCTGGGGATCGAACACCCAACCTTCCAATCTTAGGGCAGACAGTCTAACAACAACTGTGTTGTTTACAAGCCAGAAAACCCCCGGAATAATCTACCAGAACCCCCACTGCCTGCACTGCAGCATCTTAAATTACCCAGCCTCAGATTGACAAAGGTAGAGCAACAATATCACCACAGAGACTCGCCACGCTTCATTGGCTTCTGAATAAGATACAGTAATGGTGTTGAATGCAGCCCAGAGTCAACACAATACTAATGTGTGTCTAGCATATTGTCAGGCACCTGAGCTCACTATAGGACATGTAATGGTGAACGGCCAAAGCACATTCATGTTGACTAGACCAGATGACTTGGTTAACGTGCCTCACTGAAGAAGGGATTCGATGGCGATGTCCGTGCTTTAGTCCAGACCAGGGAGGTTTCAACCAATCATATGCCTCGTAACTCAAGACAGAGGAATCCTTCCATCATACAACTGACTGGGAAGATGATATCTGTGGTCACAGCAACTTGCAGCACAAGACTTAGTACTGTTGCAGTCTGCGTCATACCTTGTTACTGGCAGGCCTGCTCACACCATATGTCTTGTCATCACTGACCAATGTAATGTTCTAAAAACAGAGATAGTTTATGAGGTCTATGAAAACCAACAAATATTCTTTACAAAAGCTTTTATGATATATGTGCTATATGATTTGGAGAAGGTCCAACAACAAGAAGACAAACAATATTTACCAAGGATAATTCACCCACATCAGATTTGGCCATCTCTACTCGAAAGTAAACATTTAGTAGATGTACTACTGTACCTGCAGTGGATTAAATGTGTTGATGCATTGTCACTGCAGTATAGAAGATTAAAGGTACAATCTCTCTTCCTCTTCGCTCTCTCTCTTTATCACTCTCTCACTCTCTCTCTTTAATACTCTCTCTTTCTCTCACTAATCCTTTCATTCGCCATTATCTTCTCTTTTCCATAATTCTGAGGAACATCAGCCCCTCCTCTGATTGGTGGGTGGTGGGAAGAGAGGATCACGGTAAAAAAAAACAGTAGCACCAGAGAAGAAGAGCTCAGATGGGAACAGCCCCCAGAGTGACACTCCAGCCTCTCTCACTATTATTACCAATGAATAATTGTTAGCAACATGCTCTGTGGGGGTCCATGGGCTAGGTTCTGGCTATATAAACACAATTTGATTGATTGAAAAGCTGTGCAGCTCAGTAAAGTACATCGAAAACCAACAACCATGTTGATGACTCTGACATTTGCAGGAAATATAACTATATGACTGTCAGCCAAATGGAATCATTAGTTGGAGCCTACATAACATGAAACAACTATCTCAAAGACTGCAACGCAAGGTGACATTATAGCTTCTCTGTTTCATCTTCACTACAAAGACGAGGGGACTTTCAGGTATAGAAAAATTCTACAACATCTTCTAACAAAATTGTACAACTCCTTTGTCCCAGGGCTGATGCAGACTTGTTATCGAGAGATTCTCCCATCGATGTGACCCAGCCATGTGTCATAGGCAGTGACGGAGGGAACGCGCCAAAGTCCTCAATCTTCGGACATCGCCACAGCTTCCTCTGCTCTAAAGCAGCAGCCATTTTGTCTTATTGTTTACTACCTGATTGTCTCAGGGAAAATGAGACTAACTCCCTTGTGGTAAAGAGTAGATGCCGAATCCTCTCCCCTCCTCCTGTTCCACTACTGTCATCAGGTCAAAGGCAAGGTTAACTCTCTTGGTGAAACTGATGCTACTGGAGTAGGCCTCTGTTATGTAGCGAGACAGAATACGCTGTACCTGATAGAAGCCTATACGTACACTGAAACGCTTAAACATAGTGTCGGATTGAATCTTATCATGCGACATACTTTAATGTTTCCACGTATATGTTAGATCTTATAGGTTTCTGAATTGATAATAGCCTACACAAAAATTGCCAGATTATGATATCAATACAGTCAATCCCCACACATATTTTGCAAACGGCACCATATTCCCTACATAATGCACTACTTTTGACCCGAGCCCTATGGGCCCAGGCCAAAAGTAGTGCACTAAATATGGAATACTGTGCCCTTTGGAACGCAAAATACAGTACTTCCTGACAGAAAACCTAATCTACAGTCCTTTTCCAGGGCCATGAACCTAGAATAGCGTCCACTAGTCTCCGTTGGTCAGAACAGCACATTACTCAACATCATAACAGACCTCATTATGGAGATACAATCACACACAGTCCTCCTGACATCGACTATTTGGCTTGAAACTGAATTATATGATATTGTGATTCTTATATAAAATAAAAAATCAGAACAAAATGCACGATTCTTCAGCTTCCTCAAGGCATACAGTACATCACAAATGCATGTCGAATTACAGTAGAATGCCATGGTTCTTTCAGTTTACAAGCATCATTATCAATCAGTAACAGTGAGGCATTTATTCGTTGGTATGTTTGGCCAAAAAAGTGAATTAATTAATCCAAGGCTGCAATCATATAGATTGTGATATACATTAAATGTTCTGAAATCGATTCACTCCCAACGGACTTCTTGGCCAAATGTCTATTTCAGTATAGCTTTTTAGGGGGAAATTTGGTAACGTCGGCAGTCATTTACTGTTATCTGGAGAATATATGCCCAGAAAAAATAGGGATAGCCGCATGCACCAATACGCACAATGCACAGTTCAGCAAGTCTGAAAAAAACATTGATTTCCGAGGCATTGGATTGATTCTATAGATTTCAGCTCGGTATACCAGACACACATAGCGAGAGAGAGAGAGAGCAGCTATATAAATGAACAATAGGCTGTTCCGAAAAACAATCAACCGCTACCGCTGGGTGATGGTATATGAGTCACCATTTACTCGTGGAAAAAGCCCTATAGTGCCGCCCACGCTCTGCAGTCAAACCGATGGAAGCCGCATGATGCGATATGGTAGGCTATAGCAGCCATGTCAACCGAAAGCATGCGTGCATGTCCTTTTATTTGTCAGCTCAACACCGGCCCTCTCAACACTCCATTCAATGCTGGATTCCTCTCATATCTAACGGCCTGTTACTAGCTTCTCCATTTTGATATTCTCTCTCTCTCTTTCCTCGCTCTCTCTCGGTGTCTCTTTCTTCCTGTCTCTGTCTCTCTGTCTTTCCCTCTGATGTTATGGGACAAGAGACTGAAAACTCTCAGGTAGAGCAATGGGGGAGATGCGACGGTGGTCCAACATCACGTGGTGCTGAAATCTAAAAACTGTATTTCCAGGTGCGACCTGCGAAGAAGAGCACGTAGAGGAGCACGTGACCTAAATAACTAATTTGCCGCAAACCTTAAAGGTCTGGTCAGCAATCAACAACGTTCCATTGAGCAATGATGGAGAGAAGACCATTTAAATGCACATACATCATAACAGATTTGGTGTCAATTTCACCACATGCTTCGTGCTTGACAAGTCGACGATCTAAGGATCTCATCTGTGGTTTGATGTAGTCGAGGTGCAGTGCATATACGTATAGGATGGCGAGGATGGATGGGGGCTATAGGATGTCATAGTGCGGGTTTCACCGTCCTCCCCCGCTCTTCTCGCCTCGAGCCCCCGCCCATCCTCTAGCACCGGGAAGACACAGACGGTAATTACCGATGCCTCGTCACCTAAATGGCATGGCAGGGATGTGGCCATTTTGACGCAACAAACTGAGTAGGCTACAGCCAGCGAGCACGGACGGACGTACATATATAGTGGCATATTGATGAAGATTGTCGGTCGTGTCTCCCCTGTTTACCCCCCCCCCCCCCCTCCCTCCTCCCATCGACACACTCTGGCGCAGTTTACTATAATGACATTCCCCAAATCAATTGAGGACCCCTTCTTTCACCCCCTTGGGATGTTTCTCCCCAACTGCATTTTTAACGCATAATAGGCTCCAAATCTGCACTAAATCACCCCCACTTTTGATTTGCTAAACTTACTATCATTCACGATTCCACTGCGGCAGCAGCAGTGAGCTGTTTCCTACCCATATTTGAGAAGCGGTCGTAAAATACCATCCTCTTAAGCATCACTCGAGGGAGTGATAAACCAGCTCTGCGCAAAATCCCCAAAAGCTTCTAAATAAACACACGTTTCAAAGCATGCTGGTGCAAAACACAACAAGTCATATCTAATACGGTTTGAACATCTAATAAAGCAGAATGCCGTGGCTTTGTTTAATTTCTTGTGCGTGTTCGTCTGTTTATTTTCTGAGAGTTTGAGAGCAAGAGAGACAACAGCGCAGCCGAGCCCCAGCTGTCATTGTCCAAGGTGCTGAAACGCAGAAAACGCCCACACCTTACGCATTAGCACATACAGCATC